>NC_083713.1:53232500-53532500 GCF_033118175.1 Dama dama
TTTGCAAATGTTTCAGCAGCATTTACTATCACTGAAGTAGTGGCAACATGTTCTACTTAAGATCAAACAATCTCCCAAAATCTGGCAAGATTTAACAGAAACTTAAAACAATACTTTCCAGGGAAAACGCTAACCATCTGCAACTGTTATTATTAACACTATTCTTTTCTCTCTTTTCTTTCTATATTATTTATACTTCCTGTTGATCTCAAAGCTTTCTGTCTATCATTAGCACATAATTGTAAACAAATGGTTGAAGATGTTTTCATTTATGGTTTCTCTCCTATGTCAAATAAATAAAGTATCTTGTTGTAGTCATGAATGAATTTCCTGTCCACACACAGGTCTACCTGAGCTTGGCTAAGAAAAATGCATAGCAGAACACACAAATGATTGCTTTCAGAAAATTGAGATATCATCTTTAATACTTTTAGTATACTTATAATAGTTGGACGATTATCTTTAAAAAGGAAAAAAAAAGTTAAACCTATTACAAGGGCTACTTTAAATTAGTAGTTTAAGTTAGTGTTATTGAAAGTAGGAAGCACACATTTAGATACACTTGGGCGTAAAGAGAAACTGGAAACATCAGAACATAACCTGTTTTGTATTTTTTTGTACTAAGCACATAACCCCAGCTGCACTGAAGTAAGCTGTCATAAGCCAAATTACGTCCCCATTTCTTAGTCCTTGTCACAGCCATCAGGATACGTTGTCCAATGCCACCCACTTGTATCCCTGCCAGAGAGAATATGCAGTTACTTGTTCAGTTCTGCAGCAGAGTTGCCTCTTTGATGTTGTTCAGCCACCATTTCCTTTCCATTCACTTTTATCTCTGTCCTGGCACTCATTCCTGCAGCATCCTCCTCAACAGATGGTCTCCATCTCCCCTTCAGAAGTGCCCAAAATACTCCAGCTTCCTCCTCTTGATCTTTTCCCACCGACAGCCACGTTATTCCTCAAGAGTTTAATACCAACTATCCCCTGCTTTATTCTTTATTCACAGATTAATTTATGGTGAGAAAAGGGCCTCAAGAAAACACTACAAAATCCTCAGCATTTATTTCTGCATTATTACTCATACCTCTCTACTATTTGCTGGGATGTTTATTTGGTTCAGTGTTTAACCCAACATGTAACTATTGTTTTTAGTGAAGACTGTTAGGTACAGGGGATTCAGATATACATTAAAAATTGTTAATGAAATAAGATAAATGAGGCCTGGACAAGGTGTGGGGGAACAAACACAGGAAACTCAAGGAGATAACCATCAATTTTGTCCATGGGGAGTATCACAAGAGGGTTCACATTTGTAGGGTAAATAAGAGTTCACCAAGTTGATCATGGGTAATAAAGGCCACTCTGGGGCTTCCCAAATAGCGCAATGGTAAAGAGTGAGCCTGCCAATGTAAGAGGTGCAGGACACGTGGGCTCGATTTCTGGATCAGGAAGATTCCCTGGAGGAGGAAATGGCAACCTACTCCAGTCTTCTTGCTGGGAAATCCCATGGACAGAGGAGTCTGGTGGGCTATAGTCCATGGGGTGGCAAAGAGTCAGACACGACTGAGCACATGCATGCACACACAAAAGGCACCATGGGTAAAAAACAGTGTAGGATAGATATAAAATAGCTTGCCCCTTTGGGAGAATTTTAAGTAGTATATATGTGTATTGGGCAGCTTCTAGGTGGGAACTTTCCAACAGATGAATTTGCAAATGTACAGAAAAGAAAGAGACTTTCATGTTCTGATATTTGGACTTGTCTCTAGCACAACAAAAACACGGAAAGGTTTTGAATAAGTAAAATATGGTAAAATACTTGATAATATCTCTAGTTTTAAATAATTTCTGTGACTGTACTGTGGGAGCTGAATGGGAAGGGAAAAAAAACATTGAACAGACAAAACTGACAAAACACCAATATACTAGCTCTAGTGTGAAGTGATAACTGTCTAAACTAAAGCACTGCCAATGGGTTTGAGGTAGGGGTGCGGTAGATTCTGAGATTTAGAATTGATTAGGCCCTGGTGACTAGGCTACAAGGGTAACATGGGGGAAAGAATCTGGGAAGCTTACAGATATCTGACATGAGAGGTTGGGGAAGAAAACCCATTGGTTCTATTCTACCCTGTTGAGACAAGTGACTGTGAGGTATCTGAGTAGACTGACTAGAAGGCAGGTAGAGTTTAGGATCAATGACCTTACTACAGAGAATAATCAGCAACATAGAAGTTAACTAATGATTATGGAACTCAAGTATGAATTAGGAGCCTGAAAGAAAATGTTAGAGAAGAGGCCAAGAACTCATTTCCCAGAAAACAACAAAGCTCGTCTTCACTGCAAGTTGAGAAGCCTGCAAAGAATATAGAGAATGGCTTGGAACTAAGTTAAACAACAACAAGAAAAATGTAGTCGCTTAGTCATGTCCAACTCTTGAGACCCCCTGGACTGTAGACCCTTTGTCCATTGAATTCTCCAGGCAAGAATGATGGAGTGAGTTGGCATTTCCTTTTCCAGGGGATCTTCCCAACCCAGAGATCAAACCCAGGTCTACTGCAGTGCAGGCAAATTCTTTACCAACTAACCCCCAGGGAAGCCCCCAAGTTCAACAAGGTAGGGTGTAATTGACAGGGATAATTTCCATTGAGAAAGGTTTTCAATTGTTGTTGTTGTTGTTGTTGAATGATTAGTGACTGTCAATCAGTAATTAGAAAAATAAGGAAGGTAAGTAATGAAGCAGAATGAAATATTACTCTTGGATTTAAAGAGAAAGAATGCTAAATGATGATTACCATGGTTCAATTGATTTTTAATGTGAGAATGTTAAAAAAGAGACAATAGGCCCAAAATGGAGTCACTTGTGCTAATCTCGCATCCCACTCTAAGAATTAATACCTGACTTAACTGCAATTTCAACCTTCCCCTAGGAATGTAATCTTAACCAGTCAGTGTGAAATTTCCTGGTCAGCACTATTAATGTAATCTGCCAGATAGCTCCTTTTCATACCCAAAGGAAGGGGACCTTGCCTAAAGTAATCCCTTTCCTTATCCCCCTTACTTTTTGCCTTTAAAAACTGTTCTTTCTGTAGCACTTTGCAGCTCTCTTCTGTTTGCTAAAGATGGGAACCTGTTTGATTCATGAATCATTGAATAAAGCTAATTGATCTTTAAATTTACTCAGTTGAATTTTGTTTTTTAGCAGGAGAAATTGTAGCATATCATGAAAGGAAGGAATCAGCAAAATTTAATGAAGAACAAAGACATATAAAGTAATTACCAAGTAACATGAGTGCTATGCTAGAAAAAAAAACGACTGTGGGAGCACAGCTAGAACTACATTTATCTACCTTTCCATGAATGCAAAAGTCGCTATCATTTTAACTCTAAATTTACTGAATAATAACTTTCAGGTTACAGTTCATTTGCCTATGCACACGTGCACAAGCAAACACACAAACATGAAGAACAAAATTCTATTGACATATTATTAAAAGACCAACCATGATGTTTGAACTACCTGTTTTCTGAAACAATGTGATTCACAAAGTGGTAGAACAGAAAGACATCAGAAATTCTGCTGTTAATCCCCTCATTCTATTCTTACAGATGAAGAATATGAAGCCCAACCTTCCCTGGGGGCTGAGCAGTAAAGAATCCACCTTCAGTGCAAGAGACATTCTGCAACACAGGAGACAGAGGTTCAGTTCGCGGGTGGGGACGATCCCTGTAGAAGGAAATGGCAACCCACTCCAGTATTTTTGCCTGGGAAATCCCATGGACAAAAGAGGCTGGCGGGCTACAGTCCATGGGGTCAGAAGAGTCAGACAGGACTTAGTGACTAAACCACCACCATCCATGAAGCCCAGCACAGGTTCCCCGGCACACCAAATCAGATCAACAGGGGTAGAATGAGTGCCAGTTTGTACAACTGAAGGTTTATTATTGGGACTTCCCGAGTGGCTCAGTGGTAAAGAACCTGCCTGCCATGAAGGAGACATGGGTTTGATCCCTGGATCAGGAGGATCCCCTAGAGAAGGAAATGACAACCTGCTCTAGTATTCTTGTCTAGGAAACCCTATAGAGGAACCTGGTGGGCTACAGCCCATGGAGTAGCAAAAGAGTCAAGACAAAATCTTTGTAACTGAACACACACACACACACATACACACACAGATTTATTATCATTCCTTGTTGCCTTACCCTCTAAGCTTTAAGTATAAAATTATCTATGAATAAGAAATTCTTCTGTAATTTGAATTTATCACAATAACTTTTATAACAGACACTGTTTTAAGTGGCAGGTATCACTTTATCCCGTGTCGATAGATACTACACTTTTTAGAATATCAAGTTGTAACTGGATTAAGCTATTTTATTTATTGAGCATTAAATATGTATTGCCTGTCATAAGTTATCACAAAAGAAGTTGTGACAATTTTATTATTTCCCCAAGAAATACAGAAATATGCTTGGAATGACATTCTCTGGCTAAAAATATTGCAAGGAAGACACAAGTTTGGTTTTGCTGTGATTCTGTTGTTGCTTTTGCTGTTTGTTTTTCCAGTGGTTGGAACCAAAGTGTAAAAAAAATCTAAAATTTAACTTTCCTTTCTAAATAAGCAAAAATAAAGCTTTAGTTTTCAGCCTCAATTCACTTCATATCTTTTACCCTAGTCCCACTGACACTGTCACTTCAAAATCACAGCATAATGCAGTATGCTATTTTCCAATGTCAGTAAAACAAAAGCCTTATTGAATAAGTATGTGTGAAAACGCTGCAAACAAAAACATCTCCACAGGCAGCACCTGATTGGCTCACAGCAATGCTCTGCGTTGTCATATCCGAGCTCAGCAAGTAAATTCCTAGCATATCAGGTTAATGTTTCTTTCAAAGTTGTTTATCTTTTTTTAAAAGAAGGGATCAAACAAAGAAAATTAGGGTAAATACTTTCCTAGTCAAATCTGGGATTAAACTGTTCTCAATTTAAAGATAGTAAAACAGACTGAAAATAAATATATTTGCGTGATACCTCTCCTTTCATTCTACACAATTCTAAAATAAATTTTGAAGTGACTTCTTCGGCTTATAAAATCTACAGATGCCATTGCTATAGTTTTACTTTTAACTAAGGAAAAAACACAGTTGTATCTGTTTGGCTACATATTTTACGAACACTCAGTCTCTATGTAATAGAGAATTATAGGTTTCCCTCCTGTGTTTCAGTCCACTTCACCAAATTCTGTAGCTAAAAAAATTACTGCAGCAACACCAAACTCAGTATTACTGTGGTGGTCAAGTCAGAGCCAAGACAACTGGGCTATGGTCTCTACAGTTTCTCATTTTCTCTAATTTTTCCTCAGCTCGCAGGGCAGTTACTCTTGTAAGTGTTTAGGGCACCAACATGCAGAATTTCTTTAATTACAATTAATTTTGTTTTCTCAACCTTGGCAGCCGTGCCAGCAGTTAAGCCACAGTCATGCGTGGAGTTGCCTCTCACTGCCTTCATGGTGACGCCGCCAGCAAAACTGTCCACTGACTTCCACGTGACCCCAGTCTGGATTTCAATCTTTCGGGGATCTGTGTCTTGTCACTTTGCTATAACCTAATATTTTAACTTACTTGGAAAATATCTTCAAAAATCACCTGTGATAGAAAAATCTGATATAAATGAATACATTTTTCTCCAGTGAGTTATCTAACAAGAATTCTAAATTGCAGAAGCTAACTTTGTAAAGGCTATGCTAAAAGTGCTTCATGCATGGTTATTTCCATCTCATTAAATGGCTTTAGAAAAAGATACAAATGACTTCAAAGCAATGGCTTAAAAGAATTCGACCAGGCTTTTGAGGTTAAGAGCAAAAGAGTGGACTATTTTGAAAAGTGGGGAAAGCTAAGTTCTATTATCTGTGATCAGGTGTTTCATTCACATCAAGAGATAACATTTCAAAAAATATAGACTTGGCTACAAATCTTATGTAGAGTTCATGAGATATACACTGATATTTGTTCATTAATTCAACGATAATCAGTTCAGTTACTAGGTGGTGTTCGACTCTGCAACCCCATGGACTACAACATGCCAGGCTTCCCCGTCCATCACCAACTCCCAGAGCCTACTCAAACTCATGTCCATTGAGTTGGTGATGCCACCCAACCACCTCATCCTCTGTCATTCCCTTCTCCTCCTGCCTTCAGTTTTTCTCAGCATCAGGGGCTTTTCCAATGAGTCAGTTCTTCGCATCAGGTGGCCAAAGTACTGGAGCTTCACCTTCAGCATCAGTCCTTCCAATGAATATTCAGGACTGATTTCCTTTAGGATTGGCTGGTTTGATCTCCTTGCAGCCAATCATTTATTCATTAAATAATTACTCATTGTGCATCTACAATGTGATAGGTATTGAAAGTAGATCTGGAAAAATAAGAGACAAGCCCCTGCCTTGCTGGAGTGTGAGGAAGGAAGCCCCTCCTTCCTTGCAGGAGATACAAATAGTAAAAAATGTATATATAAAGCAAAGAGAGGCAGCTTTATGTGCTGTGAACAGAAATAAAGTCAGATGATAGGATTTGAGAGACAGGAGAGAATACTATTTTACATATTTTATCAGTCAAGGCCTCTTGGAAGAAGTTACCTTTGAGTAGAAACCTGAATAAAGAAAGTCTGCGTCAAGTAACTCTCAGATTGAGAGCCTGAGAGAAAAAATAGAAATACACAACCCCTGAGAGGAAAATGGGCTTGGGATGTTTGTGAAACAGAAAAGATATAGGAGTGGAGGGGAGTGAGGGAAAAATAAGTTTAAAGTAAGAGAAATGGTCTTGAAGGCCATAGAAAGGACATTGGATTTTATGCTAACCAGGTTGAAAAGGATTTTATGCTAACTAGTCGAAAACAGTTAGAACTGGACATAGAACAACAGACTGGTTCCACATAGGAAAAGGAGTATGTCAAGGCTGTATATTGTCACCCTGCTTATTTAACTTATATGCAGAGTACATCATGAGAAACGCTGGGCTGGAGGAAGCACAAGCTGGAATTAAGATTGCTGGGAGAAATGCCAATAACCTCAGATATGCAGATGACACCACCCTTATGACAGAAAGTGGAGAAGAACTAATGAGCCTCTTGATGAAAGTGAAAGGAAGAGTGAAAAAGTTGAGTTAAAGCTCAACATTCAGAAAACTAAGATCATGGCATCTGGTCCCATCACTTCATGGAAAATAGATGGGGAAACAGTGGAAACAGTGGCTGACTTTATTTTTTTGGTCTCCAAAGTCACTGCAGATGGTGATTGCAGTCATGAAATTAAAAGATGCTTACTCCTTGGAAGGAAAGTTATGACCAACCTGGATAACATATTAAAAAGCCAGAGACATTACTTTGCCAACAAAGGTTCATCTAGTCAAGGTTATGGTTTTTCCAGTAGTCATGTATGGATGTGAGAGTTGAACTATAAAGAAAGCTGAGCACTGAAGAATTGATGCTTTTGAACCATGGTGTTGGAGAAGACTCTTGAGAGTCACTTGGACTACAAGGAGATCCAACCAGTCCATCCTAAAGGAGATCAGTCCTGGGTGTTCATAGGAGGGACTGATGTTGAAGCTGAAACTCCAATACTTTGACCACCTGATGCAAAGAGCTGACTCATTGGAAAAGACCCTGATGCTGGGAAAGATTGAGGGCAGGAGGAGAAGGGGATGACAGAGGATGAGATGGTTGGATGGCATCACCAACTCAATGGACATGAGTTTGGGTAGGCTCTGGGAGTTGGTGTTGGACAGGGAGGCCTCGCATGCTGCTGCTCATGGGGTTGCAAAGAGTCGGACACGACTGAGCGACTGAACTGAGGTTGAAAAGCCCTTCGAGAATTATGAGCAGAGTAAGATATGATATAATATCACACACACGCACACACACACGCTCTCCAAACATTCTTGTTTCCAATTCATAAAGATTTGTTGGCAATCCATGCTCTCGATGGATATGACCTTGGGCATTCATTCTGACAATTTCTGTCCCCCAATCTATTGAGTATCTGTTTTTTACAATAGAGACAGCAGAACAAAAAGGAAGGGTCAAAGAAAAGACCATTGCAAGAAATCACATTTTATAGTATCTTCTTACACATGTTCTCACTTGGACCCTGTAAAAACTCAGTTAGGTATATAAGGGAACTGTGACTATCCTTATTTTATAGAAAAGGAAATGGAGAGTCAAATTTCCTTGAACAATGACACATTAGTGGATTGTAGTAGAACTGAGATCTTCTTCTGTCAAATGGAAGGCTCATTTCTACATACAAGGCTAGCTTTCAAAAGAAAATTAAGTTTATATCTTCATATCTTTCATATTTCACTCACCAAAAGCTAAAATAAGTTTAGGATAATAGAGTCCCATTTGGAAAAAATAAATGCATTCCCTAATGAAACAAGAACAGGCATAATATATTGTTCTCCTAAGACCAGAATTATAACATTTTTAATATGTCTGATAGCACCTTGTAAAACCCTGTACAAAAACATCCTGAATACAACTATTTCACTGATTGATTGACGAGTTTGTTAAGAGATAAAATTAAGAGTTAGAAAATTTTATGTCAAAGAAAATTAGTATTTACCATCCCCATAATCTCCTTCATACTTCACAGAAATAAAAGTAATATGCATTTTTCAATGTTTTATATGTATTTTAACCTTAAATATTTGTCATATTTTTATGGAAGGGCTGGTTTATGTAACACTATTTGGGAATAAAAACTTTCTTGTAGGAAAGGTATATATTAAAGGCTGGCAATAAGAACTATTTTTAAGTCTAGATAATTGTCATTTCAGTTCAACATGTATTGAACATCAATTGAGTGAATGATATACCCTATCTGATACTGGGAATTCAAAGAGGAATCAGATTGTCATACAATATTTTTGATAGATCACATTACTTGGAGATATTAAGAATGGGAAGGGGGAATAGAGAATACAAAATTATTTTGGACATGTTAATAACTTTTCTCACTATTCTCCTGTATCTGTCCTTCCCAATCCCCATCCCTGAAACTTTCACCTAAAGTCCACTTAGGCCCTTTTCCTTATGTGTTCCTGCAACTCCATCAGCCTCTGAGCAGGAAATGGGCTTGCGACCCCTACCTCCAAAAGCAACATAATGAGAAGAATCCTCTGAAATAGGTTTTTATCTCTGCCTTCACAAGGTTCTTCATTCTTCAGTTGGCATAAAACCTCTTCAAAATACTTTCTGGTCAGAGGAAAACTGCTGCCCAGAGTTAATGGTTCTGAAAGTTTCTTTTAGAGGAGTCAATACTGAAGCCCCACTGGATGAACTACATCAAAGCCCATGCAGAAAATGAGCCATAGAGGAGAAAACTGGAGTTGTAAGGAAGTAACTACACTAGTAGAGGCCAAATAATGCAGACCAGGGCTATTCCAAATGAAATCTCTATTACATATTTTTTAAATTCTGTAATTGGTGACATCAACAAGATTGTAGACCAGGATGGTTCAGAATATCATTCTCTTGTAGAAACACAAATAAAAAATTGAACCTAACTAAAATAACTTTAGAGATACTCTGGAAATTAAAGTTGTACAGCAACCAAGCAAGCACCCAATCAAGAAAAGGCCATATACAAAATGGTAGGAGATTCATGGTGTTTTAACTTACCGTTGCCCCAGTTAGTTTGGGGGAAGTAGCAGTCTAGTCAGTCCCTGGTCCTATCCAGTGACCTGGAAAGAACAGGGTGGACCAAACTTGCAACTTCATAACCTGTCCCCAAGCTGCCTAAGGGTCTATGTTTTGCCAGTTTGAAGCACAGAAGGACAGAAGTGCACAGATTTAATGCTAGTAAAAGCTGCAGGAAGCAAGAGTAATGTCTTGTGAAAACCATAAGGAGACTCTAGACTCACAGACCCTTGAAGACAAGAAATTAAGCACAAAGGAAACTAAAATTGAGTCTGAAAAACATACAAGCATACCTTGTTTTATTGTGCTCCACAATATTTCACTTAGAAGATACTGCATAGTTTTGCAGATTGAAGTTTTGTAGCAACCCTATATTAAGCAAGTCTATAAGTGCCATATTTTTTTTCCAGCAGCATTTGTTCACTTTGTGTCTCTGTATCACATATTGATAGTTTTCACAGAATTAGAAGCGGAGCCTGAAGAAATGACTGAATTGCTTCAATCTCCTGATAAATCTTGAATGCATGAGGAGGAGTTTCTTATGAATGAACAGAGATTCTTGAGATGCAATCTACTTCTCATGAAGATGCTATTAAGATTGTTTAAATTACAACAAAAGATTTAGACTATTACTTTAACTTCATTGATAAATAGGAGACAGAATTTGATAATTTTGACTCCAATCTTTAAAGACATTCTGCTATGGATAAAATGCTATCAAACAGCATTGCATGCTACAAAGAAATCATTTGTAAAAGGAAAAGTCAATCTACACTGCAAACTTCATTGTTGTCTTATTTTAAGACATTGCTACAGCCAATTCAACCTTCAGAAACCACCACCCTGATCAACCAGCAGTCATTAAGGCAAGACCCTACACCAACAAAATGATTATGACTTGCGGAAGGTTCAGACTATGGTTAGCATTTGTAGTAAGGAAGTATTTTCTAAGTAAGGTATTGTGTTGTTTCTTTTCAACATAATGCTATTGTACACCTAGACTATAGTATAGTGTAAATGTAAATTTTATATGCACTGGGAAACAAAAAAAAGTGACTTATTTTATTACAATATTTGCTTTATTGCTATACTCTGAAACTAAACCCGTATCTTCAAGGTATGCCTGTAATAACTGAATTGAAAGATGCACAAGAGACATTCAATATTAAGTTAATCAAGAACAGCAGTGAACAAATCATTTGAAATGGTTGAATCTGAGGAAAAAATAAGAATAAAACTGAACGAAGCCTAAAGGACCTATGGGACCTATCAAACACAACAATATACACATTATGGGAGTCCTAGAAGGAGAATAGAGAGGAAAAACATACAGCAAGTTGATTTAAAGAAGTAATCAACCCCACTTTCCCAAATTTGACAAAAAGTTTGGATATACAAATATAAACAGTTTAATAAACGTTAAGTAAGATAAATTCATAAAGACTGTGCATATAAAGACAAAGAAATGATTATGAAAGCAGCAAGGTGACTCATCACATACAAGGGATCTTCAATAAAGTTGTCAGATTTCTCAGGACAAAATCTATAGGCCAGAGGCTGTGGGATTGCATATTTAAAATATTGAAAGAAAAAATGCCAACCAAGAGTTCTATATATAGCAAAACTTTCCTTCAAAAATGACCAAGAAATTTAGACATTTGCCAGATAAACTACTGCTGAAACAGTTTGTTACTACCAGAATTGCCCTACAGGAAATACTAGACAGAGTCATTCAGATTGCAATGAAAGGATGCTAGACAGTAATTCAAATCCATTTGAAAACATCAAGTTCTTTGGCAAATGTAAATATGAATGAATGTAAGAATCTCTTGAGATCAGCATCAATGAAAACTTATCAATTTATGATAAAATCACTTGTTGAATGAATATTCTCTCTACCCAGGAGATACATACAGCATTAAAATCACAAACGCTAAAAAGTTGCTCTCACTTAAAATTATTCTTCTAAAATTTCATTAAGTTCTATAGGACTTAGAAAATGAGAGTTGACAAAGCCAATTTGAGGCTGCAAACGTAATTCTTACTCTAGCACAAAGAATTCCTGAGCAAATGGAACTCAAATGTGCCAATATTGATATTGATAAAGTAATCTTGCATTGAATTTTCCATCTACATGCAATGAAAACAAAGGAAACAGAGATGAACAAGGGGATCTTTCTTTGTAACAAAAATACATATGGTTACTAATGAAAGGATTGGATGAAGTTTCAGAAAAGTATACAACACTCTGTTTTGTTGTTGTTTGTTTGTTTTGGCTGAGTTGCATGATTTCTGGGGTCTTATTTCCCAGACAATGGATTGAACCTGGGCCATGGCAATGAAAGCACTGACTCCTAACCACTGGATCATCAGGGAATTCCCTACAATGCTCTTCTAAAATTAACAAACAAAAATTATTTTCTTTAAAGATGAAGTAATTAGAGGAATATATTTGGCTTTATATTTTTTCCTTGATATTTCTCCAAGTGGTATAGATTTAGAAATAATTAATTGATCCACTGGAAGAATTTTTTAAAAACCCATTTCCAAATCAAGAATTGACATATCCTATATGATTGCTTATTTTTAAAAGATCAAATAGTTTTCATAATTTTATCTAATACATATGTCTTCTTTCATATGTTTTTTTTTAAATAATCCTTATCACTTTAATTTACTATATTGGAATAAAGATATAGGTATAATATTTAGAGTTTCATAAACTTGAATTTTACTTAGTGCTTTATAATATGTTTATATATGTTTATACTTAACTGACTTAATATCAATTAAGTATTTAGTATTATTTTCATATTTAAAACTTTGAGGGACTTCCCTGGTAATCCAGTAGTTAAACACACTGTACATCCAGTGCAGGGGGCGTGGGTTTGATCCCTGATTTTGGAACTAAGATCCCACATGCTATGCATCACAGCCAAAACTTAAAATTTTGAATGTTCAGCATTTTGTTTTATAAAATGCTAAGGAACAAATTAAATCCTGATATGCAGTCTTTTCACTCTAAAATGATGATTACTATTTTCTGGAAAAAGTAAAAGAGACAGACATTTGAGACTGTCTCAACACAAGAGACTTAGTGATCTAGGAGAGGTTTGCTCAAATCATACACTAACACCAAAAAGGCAAGGACATTTTATTATATTAGTAGCCTTAATGCACTACTAGTTTCTGGGTTCCAGCTCATGTCAACAAGCCTATTAAAATGCTGCCCACAACACAAATGAATATAATTTTTATATACTATAAAATATTTAGTAGTAGCAGCTGATTGGTTGATATAATGACATGTTATACGAAGTATTTAATTAAACATTTATTCATATTAATTTTGCAGACTTTTTGTTCTCCCTCTGGTTGCTTACATTTATAATGGGCCTTAGTTAACCCAATAGGCCCTTTCTCTATGCCTCTAATATCTAGTGGTTAAAATAACCCTGGGTAAGATGCTTAGAAATGGATGTGCTTGGGATGAATTTTGAAGAATGAATTTAATGGTGAGTCAAGAAGAATATGAACCTTATTCTAGGTGAAAAAAATAAAATGAGCAAAAGGCATTGAGTGATGTCAGGTAAGATGTATATATCTAAAGTACCAGTTATTTCATGTTACTAAGATTGGAAGTCTTCACCAAAGGATGAGAGATTAAGATGGGAAGGCAGCTAGGAAAAAGGGTGTGAAAAGCATTATTCAAGAGGGCTTAGACTTCATCCCAAGAGAGATTGCTCCTGAACCACTTTACACAGTGGAGTCACAGGGCCAACTATACACTTCATACGAATCACCATGGTAGCTAAGTGGAGATGAATTTAATGGATTAAATTAAAAGGCAAGAATAAAAGTTAAAATGCTCCTGCCATATCTGGGACCAAGAGTCTCCAAAAAGAGATGCATAAGATGAATTTCTCTCAAGGAAAGCATAAGTCATTTGGAGAGAAAAGGGGTTGAAATTATATATCTAATTATTTTTATTTTCTCATTCATAAATGTTCAACTTTTAGCATGCATTTTAAAACATACATATTAGTATAACAGTTCATTTTTAAATGAAGAAAACTGGAGACAGAGGCTCAAAAGTGTTTATCAGTGGTGCTACAGGAAAACAGAAGTTTGGCGACCCCATCATTCTGGATAAGAGTCATCAAAGTGTTTTAAGTTGTTGATTTTTCCGATGGAGAAATACAAATAGAATTTTGCAAGTTTAGAAGCTAATATCATCCGGGTTTTAAAGATGTTTGGGCATAATGATATATACATTATCACACATATTCATGTGAACATTCCTGTATGCTAGTCAGAGAGCAAAGCCAGAATTGAATTTAAGGTTACTAGGTGAGGCACAGTAATGCAGCTCTGTCAAAGAGGAAGTAGATCAGTGCAAGGCCGAGGTATTCTAGTAGCAAATTAAAAGCAGATGGCGAAAGACTATGTGAAAATTCTTTCTCCTATAAAGCAAAAAGACTTGAAAAAATATGGAAACATGAAAAATATTCCTGAGCTGCAGCACAAAATATCTGGGCTAGCAAACAGAACTTTGTCAATAGTCATTGTTAAAAAAGCTATGTCTGAAACACAGAAGGTATTCACTTCTATTTACACTGGTTTAAAGATTTTCCCTGTGTCCATGCAGAGAACACACCAAAACATCTTTTCCTGGTTCAGCATTTTTCTCAGCTGCCAAAAAGTTTACATGGTGGGTTAATACTCCCTAAATCAGAATCTTCCTTACTGCAGCTTATCACTCATGGACATCTTAATTAATTCTTTGATAATTCAGGCTTATATACCATAAATAAAAGATTATAGATACTTAGGAAGAACATGTTTCACTACCACAGAATAGAGGACTAGACATTTTGCAGAAATCACACATGTCTTTTGATCCTAATTCCTACAGAAACTGGAGTTTTTGATAACTGGATGTGTTTCCAGCAATAGTAAATACTCTGATATCATCAGAGGGAAAACCACAGGCTCACCCCAATATGATTAGTAGATGTGACTGCCTCTGCTATGACTCAGGGCTAACAAAAGTAGTCACACACCCAAATTACATTCTCCAGTGGTTTCCTCTTACACATTCTAAAATTCTCAAGACCTAGTATATTTAGTAGAGAAGGAAATGGCAGTCCACTCCAGTACTATTGCCTGGAAACTCCCATGGACAGAGGAGCCTGGTAGGCTACAGTCCATGGGGTCACAAAGAATATATTTAGGTTAGAAAAAGAAAACCAAGATCTTCATCTTTTGGAGGTCACCATTAAACTGTACTTTACCCTGAAAGAGAAGAAAGGCCTTGAGGACTGTCCTTAGTCTTATCCCTTAACATATCAGGATGGTAACTCATTCTGATCAGCCAGTTGTAACCTTGGCAGATGTAGAGCCCAGCCTTGAGAAGATAAGATATGGTGAATAGGTAAGCTAAGGAAAATCTTCCTCTACCATTTCTTAACATCACCAGAATAGGCCTTGAGCAAATCACTGCAAGCTCTTTGCTTGTGATATTCTAAGCCTACAAAAAATTTAAGACAAGCAAGACTATGTGAAGACGCGTGTTTCGTAGAGTAGCAACTGAGAAATCAGCTCTCTTATATCCTGTTTGTATTTTTTAATACTTCAGTTCAGTTCAGTTCAGTCGCTCAGTCGTGTCCAACTCTTTGCGACCCCCTGAATCGCAGTACGCCAGGCCTCCCTGTCCATCACCAACTCCCGGAGTTTACTCAAACTCATGCCCATCGAGTCAGTGATGCTATCCAGCCATCTCATCCTCTGTTGTCCCCTTCTCCTCCTGCTGCCAATCCCTCCCAAAATCAGGGTCTTTTCCAACGAGTCAACTCTTCACATGAGGTGGCCAAAGTATTGGAGTTTCAGCTTCAACATCAGTCCCTCCAATGAATACCCAGGACTGATCTCCTTTAGGATGGACTGGTTGGATCTTCTTGCAGTCCAAGGGACTCTCAAGAGTCTTCTCCAACACCACAGTTCAAAAGCATCATTTCTTCAGCACTCAGCTTTCTTTATAGTCCAACTTTCATATCCATACATGACCACTGGAAAAACCGTAGCCTTGACTAGACGGACCTTTGTTGGCAAAGTAATGTCTCTGCTTTTTAATATCTAGTAATGGACCTTTGTTGGCAAAGTAATGTCTCTGCTTTTTAATATGCTATCTAGGTTGGTCATAACTTTCCTTCCAAGGAGTAAGCTTTTAATTTCATGGTTACAGTCACCTTCAGCAGTGATTTTGGAGCACACAAAAGTAAAGTCTGATACTGCTTCCACTGTTTCCCCATCTATTTCCCATGAGGTGATGGGACCAGATGCCATGATCTTAGTTTTCTGAATGTTGAGCTTTAAGCCAGCTTTTTCTCTCTCCCCTTTCACTTTCATCAAGAGGCTTTTTAGTTCTTCTACACTTTCTGTCATAAGGGTGGTGTCATCTGCATATCTGAGGTTATTGGTATTTCTCCCAGCAATCTTGATTCCAGCTTGTGCTTCTTCCAGCCCAGCATTTCTCATGATGTACTCTGCATATAAGTTAAATAATCAGGATGACAATATACAGCCTTGGTGTACCCCTTTTCTTATTTGGAACCAGTCTGTTGTTCCATGTCCAGTTCCAACTGTTGCTTCCTGACCTGCATACAGATTTCTCAGGAGGCAGGTAAGGTGGTCTAGTATTCCCATCTCTTTCAGAATTTTCCACAGTTTGTTGTGATCCACACAGTCGAAGGCCTTGGCATAGTCAGTATAGCAGAAATAGATGTTTTTCTAGAACTCTCTTGCTTTTGATGATCCAGCAGATATTGGCAATTTGATCTCTGGTTCCTCTGCCTTTTCTAAAACCAGCTTGAACATCTGGAAGTTCGTGGTTCACGTATTGCTGAAGCCTGACTTGGAGAATTTTGAGCATTACTTTACTAATGTGTGAGATGAGTGCAGCTGTGCGGTAGTTTGAGCATTCTTTGGAATTGGAATAAAAACTGACCTTTTTCAGTCCTGTGGCCACTGCTGAGTTTTCCAAATTTGCTGGCATATTGATTGCAGCACTTTCACAGCATCATCTTTCAGGATTTGAAATAGCTCAACCGGAATTCCATCACCTCCACTAGCTTTGTTCGTAGTGATGCTTTCTAAGGCCCACTTGACTTCATATTCCAGGATGTCTGGCTCTAGGTGAGTGATCACACCATCATGATTATCTAGCTCGTGAAGATCTTTTTTGTACAGTTCTTCTGTGTATTCTTGCCACCTCTTCTTAATATCTTCTGCTTCTGTTAGGTCCATACCATTTCTGTCCTTTATTGAGCCCATTTTTGCATGAAATGTTCCCTTGGTATCCCTAATCTTCTGGAAGAGATCTCTAGTCTTTCCCATTCTGTTGTTTTCCTCTATTTGTTTGCATTGATCACTGAGGAAGGCTTTCTTATCTCTCCTGGCTATTCTTTGGAACTCTGCATTCAAATGGGAATATCTTTCCTTTTCTCCTCTGCTTTTGGCTTCTCTTCATTTCACAGCTATTTGTAAGGCCTCCTCAGACAACCATTTCACCTTTTTGCATTTCTTTTCCATGGAGATGATCTTGATTCTTGTCTCCTGTACAATGTCACGAACCTCCATCCATAGTTCACCAGGCACTCTGTAATTCAGGATCACTCTAATTCTATTCAATTATATTATATTATAATTCTTAAATAAAACTATAATTTTATAATTCTTAACTAAAATTATATTAATATTAATACATAATATTATTTTGTCAAGATAACAAATATTAAGTAAGCACCGAGAGGTGCTACTCAACCAAGAGGTAGAGTCCACTATAAAGGTTAGCTGAATTTTCTTTGAAGTTTTGATCCTTAAAAGTTATGTAAAATTCATTTGTATATGTTGAAATGTATGTTGCTATTAAATATGCTTCTGGAGAAACCTGCAGTGTACAATAATATTTACTATTAATTTTCCCTTAAGTTTATTAATTCTTAATACTATATGTAAATGACTGTACCAGAGACTGTATGTTCATTACATTTTCTCATTTCACCCTCACAGAACTCACTTTATAGATGAGAAAACTGAGGATCAAAGAGGGCAAAAGTAACATGACCAAAACTACACAAACAGGAAGGAGTAGAGTTGAGATTTGAAGCTTGGTCAGAATAATCACAGATTATTCTTAGATCCATTATGGAATTATTCATTTTGTATTTGTATATTTCTTGTCATGTATAAAAAGCACTTAATGTCAGATGAGAAAGCACAGACTGATATAAATTGGATACCCTACTGCCTTCAAGGAGATTATAGGCTAATTGGAGAGTTAATGTGTATAAACATGTAGTCCTATAAGATAAATAGTAGTGGTAATGTTAGTCACTCAGTCGTGTCGTACTCTTTGCGACCCCATGGACTGTAGCCCACCAGGACCCCAATTGTAAATCTGAATCCTACATAAATAAATGTACAGGTTCTTTCATGATAGAGACTACAGGCCATGTTCTGTTCAGTGCAAGGGCAGATACTGTGAGAATGAGGACACAGCATAGGAAAGCTTCACACTGGGCCAGTGTGGTTCTCATACAGAATGGGGCTGTATTTCCAATATGGTAGCATATCACCAACTGTGTCAGTGTTCCTAGAAAGCTAGGACAGGATTTGACATGGCAAAATTTGACGAAGGAGGAGTTAAGTTTTTCTTGTGAATAAAAAGGAAGGGAAGAGGAGAGGATGGGAAGAGACTTCAGATCACAAGTCTGGTCTAATACCTGTGAAAAAGAGCAAAGGAAGGTTTGAGTGGTAAGGCCCTCAGACCACAGGACAGTTCTGAGGAGCTTTCAGCCAGGTCAAAGGAAGATGCCTTGGGTCTTAGGAAATAGGTTAACACTGGCCATACCAGCCTTTATGGGAGCAGCCAGAGAAGCATGGCCTCAGCGCTCTCATGGAAGCACAGCTAGGACTTCCAGTCAGCCCTGCTCCAGGCAGTAGGCTCTTTGGAAGCTCTAAGCTGTGCATCTCCTGGCTGCCACATCTAAAATCAGCATGCAAAAAGAGTCTACAGAATGATGTCTTTAGTCTCCCAGCATACTCCACAGTTCTCAACAGAGGTGAATCAACTCAGTGCATGACCCTCCCCATCCATCTGAGCCTAACCCTTGCAACTTGCTATAATATTCATCATGTGTTCAAATCATGAAAAGAACCCTGTGTTTGTTTGTCCTTTGGAAAAGAATCAAACTCTTTGTTGGGAACCAAAAGATCTTTAGTGGCAGAGTAGGATGTTATTGACATATAAAAGGTTGTGAAGAAATAAACAAAAGAAAACAAACTCTATGAGATGCTAGTTCACACTGGCCAAGGGTGTGATTGAGCACTTTACTGGCTGACCCACACCTTAGGGACTCAGTTTGTTCAGCACTAAATGAGGCCTGTATGCTGTCTCATCAACACATTACCATATGTAACAGCAAACCTTTATCGATCACCTATTGACTACACAGCTTTTCCCCTAGACCTGTGAATTTAATGAAGTATTAGAAATAGTCCTCATTCTAGATATTACTTAAAATGCCACCCACACTTGGAAGAAGCTTTGCAGTTTTTAATGCCCATCTGCATTATTCTGAATACATGAAATAAGATATGTGGACACGATACTCCTAGGATAGCTAAATTTTGATGATACTCTATGCTGTAATATGCCCAAGATGTTACAATGAATGTCATATTCAATCAACATAGCAGCCCTAGAAGGTGCCATTGTCCCACCCATTTTGCAGTTGAGGAAACCGACAATCATATTAAGTGATTCACCCAAACTCATATAACTGGCAAGAGAAATAGGAATAAACTGAATCAAGGTTGAATAACTACAAAGTGACTGCTGAAAGCAAATCCTTCTCCACATTAAGTGATATCTAACAGTATAGGTTAGTGGATGGCACATATCAAGAGTTTACTTCAAATAATAAAATGCACCAAAAAGTCAAAGAAGCCATAGTACTGAGTCCCTTATTTCTGATGTGGTCCCAATTTTACTTTTTGAATGGATTACTTGTTGAATGGATTACTACATGAAAGGAAGGATTAAATGCACACATAGCAATTGTAGACTGTAAAATCATAGATAGGATGAGGGAGATATTCCTAAGTCCATGGGTCAGCTTAAACAAAAAGAAGTAAAGCCACAAACTCTATGATAGCATAAACTGGAAATGAAAGGAATGGTTTGATCTCGTGAACTAGGTAGTCTACATTGTCTGGTCTCCAGCTACTATTTACTTGATAACTTCTATTTTTCATACACTGTAATACATTCTTTAGTTTCTATTTATACAGTCTCAATTATTTCTCAAAACCCGTGACTTATAGTTTAATGTACGATCAAACATGTGGAACATTGGAGATACTTAGTAACTTTCCCAGTCAAACAGCAAATAAGTTGTTCAGCCAAACTTCAAAACAGAACTATCTTACTCCAAAACCAACACTGTTTCTACTCTACAGCAGTACCAAAACTCAAAAGTAATTTGTGAGTTCTCAGTACATAGGGTAGCAAACCAACACCTCCAATGAACCACTTAGTAAAGAATACAGAATACCTAAAGAGAAATTGATGCTGTGAAGTTATGCAGGTCATTTTTAAGTCCAAAACATCCTCACAATCCTGATAGTCCAGGAGAAGCTGTAATATAACACAGTCTGATTCTTTATATTTCGATCTAGAAAAATATTAATGAAATCTGTAGGAAGCTCATCAAAATCATGTTTTCTAACAATTCAATTCTTACAATACAATCCAAAATAAAAAATAATGTTAAGTGAAATATTTGGAAAGATGGACCTAAACAAACCACTAGAGTTTAATCCACTAACTCTTGACAAAATTCAAGAGCTGTAAAATCTTCCGACGTGAATTGGTCGATTGTTCTTTTCCACTAACCTTAGCATTGAAGTGGACTTCCCTGGTGGCTCAGAAGGTAAAGCATCTGCCTACAATGTGGGAGAGCCAGGTTCGATCCCTGGGTCAGGAAGATCCCCTGGAGAATGAAATGGCAACCCACTCCAGTACTCTTGCCTGGAAAATCCCATGGATGGTTGAGCCTCGTAGGCTACAGTCCATAGGGTTGCAAAGTGTTGGACATGACTGAGCAACTTCACTTATAACTAAATAAATTCACTCAATTCAACTCAACTATACTTATTGAGCACTTACTACATGATCTTTTGCCAAAACCCTGGGCAAAAGGAGTTCAAAGATTAATATGGCATAGGGCTTCCCAGGTGACTCAGTGGGTAAAAAATCTGCCTGCAATACAAGAGATGCAGGAGACATGGGTTTGATCACCGGTTTGGGAAGATTCCCTGGAGGAGGACATGTCAACCCACTCAAATACTCTTGCCTGGAGAATCCCATGGACAGAGGAGCCTGGTAGGTTACTGCCCACGGGGTCACAAAGAGTCAGACACAACTGAGCGTCTGAGCACACATGCACACAGCCCCTGACCTCAAGGACCTCTGTAGTTTTATGTAGGAGAAAAGTCATATATACATGAAAACAAAAGAAAGCAGAAGTTGAAAGATCCCAAAACACCAGCACACACAATGCATTCTAGGAAAGTATGAAAGAGAGATAGTAGTTCTTATCGGAAGAACTATAGAAGGTTACAGGAGTTTAAACCCAACTGTTGGTACCAAAACCTATTACTATATGACAAATAGCCCCTGGATTTCATGGGTTAAACAACATTCATCATCTCAATAGTTTCTGCCACACATCCTGGTGCAGCTTGGCTGGATGCCTCTGCCTGGAGATCTCACATCAGGTGGTCATTGAAGTGCCATTTGAGATGCAGTTTCTTCTGAAGGCTCTACTGAGGAAAGGTCTGCCACTATGTCATTTACAAGGTGGCTAGCAGGATTCAGTTGCTCTGAGCTGTTGAACTGAGAATCTCAAGTTCTCATTTGCTATTGGCTGAAGGCCTCCCTCAGGTCCTTGTCATCTGGGCCTTTCCATTGGATGGCTCCCAAGATGGCAGCTTGCCTCCCTCATAGTAGAGTGCAGAATGATCTAAATCATGATATTTGTGTAATCTAATCCCAGGAGTGACATCCCATCCATTAGCCATACTATATTTTTCAGGAATGAATCACTAAGTCCAGTCCACACTCAAGGGGAGGGAATCGCACAGGTGTGAATTTTAAAAGGCACGATCACTAGGGCCATCTTGGAGGTTGCATACCAGAGTATGCAACCTTGAAGGATAGATAGAATTTCAACTGGTAGAAATGCAAAGTCAAGGACTGCAAGTTGCAGGAAGAGAATGAGCATATATGCCAAGGTGAGATCACTCGGGGTTTTGAGAAGAACAGGTAGTTAATCCAGTTTGTGGGAAACTGGATGCATGAGGAATATTAGAAAATAAGTCTTCCAAGTAGATAAGAGTTAACTAATATTATGCTAACAAGTTATAGCTTTGTTATTTTAGATTCTAGGAATGGTTTTGTTTTGTTAACATAACAGTGACAAGATCAGATGTGCCTCAAGATAATTAACCTGAATGTCTTGTGAAAGATGTAGCTGACGTGTAAGACACTGTGTGGAGGCAAAGAGTGCTTAAAGGAAGCTGCTCTAAAAGACAAAGAGCAATGTTAGGACCCAAATTTTTAACAGCAGCAGTAGGAGGGGAAGTAGGGCTTCTAATAAAATAGCATACCTATGCTTTAATGTGCATTTCCTTATAGTTGAATTTTTTCAACTTCTGATTCTCAAAATATTTAATATTATATGGATTTTCAAAGGTTTTTCAGTTTCTATTATTCTTTCCCCTAACTCTTTCATGCCCTGCTTCAGGGCAACTGTTACCTATTGAATGTCATGCTAGCAAAAACATTTGATCTGAACCTTGCCCATTTGCCCCTGCTGCCTCAAAGAAGGAAACATATGACCTGTCTTTGATCACACTTTTTTTCTAAAATGAAAACATCCTCCAATATGTGATTCTTATAAAAGGTGAGTGTTAAAATTCTAGGATAAACCACATTTAAGCCCAGGGACTCAGTTAAAGTTAATGAAAACATATTGGGATGAGAGAAGCTGTTGCAGAGGTTGGTGGATATTTAATTCTTTTGCAAACATCAGAAAACCTGTCTAGTCTCAATACAGACAAAAGCTGGAATGAGTACTCAATTAGTAGCAGTTTCTCAGCATTTTGTCCAATTATCTAATAAAGAAAACAAGAACCTCGGTACATAAATTTGCTCCATTATGGAAGCAACCTTCAGTGAGTAAGCCAGTCAGCTTTATTATTCAAATCATCAATGTGATGCTTGTAAAATGAAACAAAGGCAGCTCTTTTATGATAAATATTACAATACAGCTACTTTTCACATATGTCTCCACACATACACACACACACATTGTAAACCATTCACTGAAGTATAAATAAGAGACAACCAAGTGACAATTCAGATACAAGAAAAATAGACAAAGCCCAAAACAGAATGGATTATCCAGTTACCACTCTGACATTATTGCTGCTTTTAGGGAACAGCTGATTCTAGTCATCAGTTTCCATCATCTGTTCTATTTTCTTTTGCAGACTTTTGCAATGGAACTTTTCAAAAAAGATGCTGGGAGAAAATCAGAAATAGATAAAAGTCTAGGAAGCAATTTTTCAAATTAGCTCCCCCTTTCCCTTTAATTTCAAGAAGAGGTGCAGTTCTTAGAAGTGTTCGTTCTTTGACAGATCATTCAGAGGCAGAGACATGGGAATCCTAGGCATCAACAAGGTCACTGCCAAGTTCATTCCAGTCTCCTGGAATACTACAGGCTGAGAGCAAAAGAATGAAGGCCCAGAAACAGTTTATGAGATAAGCTGCCAGGACTAAAGTCAGGGTCAGGGCTTTTGGAAACTTAAAAGCAGACACATATCACCAAAAGTATCACCATTAGCACAGCTCACTGATGTTCTCATATTGGTCTCCTTATGTCTGGACACATTTTTTCTCTTGAACACAAGGAACAAGTTGCACACATCCTAGCACCTTCCTGTAGCCAGATTTGCCTGATTTATACAGACACCATTTATAGAATCCCTGTCACCTCTTCAGTCTCCTGGCTTCTAACTTTGACACCCATCTTCCCCTGGCTCTCTCTGCTTCACACCCAACAAATCCCTTATATTCCAGACATCACAATAAAAATCATGGGCATTATAAGTCCATTTTCAGTAACACCTGGTATAAGACCTTCCTTATTGTAAAAAATGTGCCACGTTCCCCAAGATCCTTGAGATCTATCATATACCTGACCTCAGCTCTCCTTATACCAAGAGTTTTAGATATCCTTTTTTTTTTTTTTTTTTTTACTTAAAAATGACTCCCTGAGCACATTCTAAGTAGCATTACTTTAAAGGACTCAATAATACCACAAAAATGACATGGTCTCTAAAACTACAATATCTATTCTGACTCTCACAACTCATCAAGTTGCATAATCTAGTGACAGTGATACAGTCATCCTACTTAAATAATGCTATTTTATTGTCAACTACTCAAAGTATCTGACAACCAAATACTAACATCTACTCACACCAGCTTAATGAACATTGAAACCACTGGAAGATTTTCAAGATGGGCTACAATTTCCCTAGATCTCAGAGTAAATCCACACCCTGGCCCAATAGATGTCCATGACTCCTGTTTTTGAGAAAGACACATGTGATTTAATTTCAGATATTTTCCAGTGAAGGGAAGCACCCCATAGATCCCCTCCTCCTCATCCTAACAGATGTAAAGATTATGCTAGACATCTTATTTTTAAATCAAGTGTATAAATTTGGACATCTCAAGAGAGAATGCAAAGTATAGAGCGAAGAATCAGAATCATGTGGAATGACCCTCACACTTAATTCTCTGACCTGTCATCATGCAGACTTTTCCAAAAAGCACATGTCATACTGTTTGTAAGCCACACTTTTTCACAGCTAGCATACGACCCTCCCTCAAAATGTTGTCAAATAATTCTACTCTCTAGCAAAGTAGATGAAAAAATAAAGCTAGTTACTCACACATGAAGGATTTTCCTCAAGGACGATCATCTTAACAAGAAAATTTTTTTCTTCAAAATTAGCTAATCTGCAGTTCTATTAAAACAATGTGACTCTAGCCCTGCTCTCCTCACCCCAAAAGAAGGAAAGTAAAGACAGAATCCCATTAGAGGAAATGCTTAAAAGGCTAAAAAACCTAGACAAAATTCTCAAACGTTCTAAACTGACTTAAAGGTACTGACCGACACACATTTGGTCCTCACTACATAACAACCTAAGATTGTGATTTAACTAATTATCCTGTCATTTCTAATATAGACCGTTATTTCAAAAAGTTTTGTAGAGAATAGGAATTTAATGAAGTTTCTTTGAAAAGTCCCTCAATTAGAAGAGCACCTGCTAGAGACGGATTATTTTTAATCAAATGACAATTGGTGGTTGGGAGCTGAATGTACAGTCAGCATTCAACTGGTCATGGAGAGATGTCATCTTTTCACAATAAATACTCCATAGGCATTAATGAATCTCAGTTTCATTTTAGTTATAAACTTAATGCTTAAGTTAGTTTTGCATGAAATATCATCTAGATTGATGTGCTAACACATATTATGAACAATATTTGTGAAGGCCAGCATAGAGGACTGCTCTTAAGGCTGTTTCATATAAAAGTGACCATTTTTAACTTTTTTTCTCTTCTATTGAAATAGTATATTACTTATTTCTAATATCTAATAACATTGGATAATATAAACTGAGAGCCTAGTATGTGCCAGGATCTTTAGATAAATGTTCCTTAGTCTTTATGAGGTGACATTATTGTTCTGAGTTTTGAAGATGAGGAAGTTGAGGCTAAGAAGACTAGTAGGGTCCAGTGTCCATTTTCACTCGCAGCTCTATCAAGTCTCATCTCATGCTCCTCCTCCCATTCCCCTCTGCCTATATAAAGAACATTTTAAAAACTCAATAATGGCTTTAGAGAAAGGAAGTAGGATGGTGCCAAAGATTACATTTCCCTATGCTTATCTACAGAGAACTTTAGAATTAGACATAGTTTGTTTTCATCTTTTTTGCCAACTTAAGTCCACATGAATTCTTTGTAGTAAACTGGTGAGAACACAATCATATACATAAACATGCACACTCACACACATATCCCTAGAAATAAGTTTGAGAAGCAATAAATAACTGACTAAATAGCTAGTGGTATAGCACCAGCATTAAAAAATGTCATTTTCAAGCACATATGAAATACTTAGCATGCTAGGTATATTAGCAATTTAAAAGAGATACAGATATCAGAATGTGAGACTGGTAACACTGACATGGACACAAAAATCAAAGGACATGCAGACACATATTAGAATATTGTCTTGAGAAACTATTGATTTTAAAGAAAGTGCAAAATCATGGGACACATGAATTTTGTTGTATTAGTAATGAATGCAATATACATCATGGATGCTGTATATTTAAACTTTGTTGAGCCAATTAAAAAATACAACACATTCTTTTCAGGTATGTAGGAAAGATTTAAAGGGTGGGTGTAATTTTTAAGAGTTCTTTAAATGGTGGGAGAGAGGCACTGTGGAAAATTGGTATGGGAGTCAGGTAGAAAGTGCATTCTGAATAAAGATGCTAGAGTTAGAGTGTGTTGAACAGACAAAGTGGGTGGTGAGGAAGTCTGCCTGTTAAGAAGTGGAGGAGGCATTTATTATAAGCAAAGGATATGTCAAAATTACCCTTTTTAAATAGATGAATTAATGTTTAAACCCATAAAGGATCCAATTTACTGAAAATTATTGAGTCCCTTATGGAAAGCCAGTAGTGATTACAACTGAGAGAGCTGTCGTTCTATAGCCTGGTACATATATGCCATATGTGTTTATCTTTCTCACTAGCCTACTTACACGCGATAACACTACAGCAGCTTTCAAGATGAACATTTGACAAGCCAGCTCACCGCCGACTGACACCTCCATTTCAGCTGGCCTGACATATATAAAAAGAAATTGAATGTTTATCCGTGTGCTTTCCGGATTTGACATATGTGCTATATAAGAGTCACAGAAGAAAACTTCAGAAAAGAAATTAAGGAATGTACTTGTCAGCTTATTATTCAAAGTTTACCTGCTTCACATTACGCAGAGAAAAATTAAGCTGGCTACTATGGAACTTTGAAAACATCTGCTCACAGAGTCAGAAGTAATGATAAACAAACGAGCTTCCTTTGTGGTTGATTTTCATCCAGCTGCATTTAATTATAACAGTGCTATCAAAGAAAGCTCCCCATTAGCTACTAATTCAGGATGACTTCAGAAGAAACTCCCAGAGCCTCCAGTGATATCTCTCCAACTCCAACAACTTCCTTAATCTCTACCAGTGTTTGTGAGGAGCCATATTAAAGAAGCTTCAGGTTGTTGCTGACTGCTAAGGTGGTAGGAGATGTGTTTTCTTTTTCCCCCCAAGATGACCTGTGTAATAATGTGACCAATTAAACTGTTCAAAAAAGTCAAAATTGATGACATCAATATTTTATTCCAATTTTAGAATAAGATTAAAAAAAACTACCTCAATAATGGAAAAATCTCATCATCATGCACATTTTAAGAAAATGCAACCTCAGTCATTTCATTTATCTACCTACAGTTACTACAGCCAAAAATAAAAGTGACACTGGGTTTTCAAATTCAGATTGAATTGATTTTCTAATAAACAGATTATCTATCCAAAGCCTCTTGGAAGAACACTATTTCTACCCAATTCAATGATAATCACCACCAAGCCTTGCTTATTGATCAACATTTGTTCTTACAAATTCTCAGGTGTGTATTTTCCATTTGAAAGTTCCTACTTTGAGACAGGGGGGTAAAAATATGAAAGTACCATCTCTGCTTCTCATCCTTTCTTGAGAACAAGTTTGAGTGATTCATCACCCAAACCTGTCTTCTGCCTGGACAAGAAGCAAACACAAAAACAAAAGTTTGCATGTGCAAACAATGCACAGATATATGTGTGACTTTGCTGACCCAACCTGAGAGTCTGCCACATCTCATTTACTTGTTGTGGGGTTATCTGGAGAGGTACAAGTTAAAAGTGAAAATATATAACCTGGGAACTTATCCACATTTATTTGGTACTAACCTGTATCAGAGCAACAAGCCACAAGGAGAGAAGTTTCATGAAGAAAATACTGAATGCTAAATAACCCAGATTGGGAATGGTCAGTATCTGCCAGAATTGGACCTGGCCAACCTCCAAGGAACCATACATATTATATTTTCTCAGCATGTGAAAGAACTTATTCATTCATGGAAGGAGCATTACATTGGGAGGGATTGAAGGCAGTGTTTGCCTACTGAAGATATTGACACCCTTGGAAGCTTTTGTTTATGTATCTGTCTCTTTGTTTTTCAAGGAGGAACAAAGTATCTCCTAGCTAATTTCATTTCTGAGCCTCCTCGGCTATTTCCAGTCCTCAAGAAGCCAGTATTGTGTATGAGAATCTTTTGACTTATAAGAAGGGAAAATGGAAGTGAGGGAGGACACCACTGCTTTCTAGTGAGCTTGGTGGAAACTTACTTCCAGTTATCCATCGAAGTAAGCATGCGATATTAATTTCACCCTTGGCACAAAGATCAATGATGTTGCCAGTGTCGTTGTTCTGTTTATAACAATATTTGTGATGACTTAAACACTGCCCTCCTCCAACTGGCTTGAGAACAAGCATTATTCTTCTGTGCATAGTTTAACAAAGCTGGGGTATGTCGCATTTCAAAAAGAATGTGCAGGAAGGAGCACAGTTTTTGGTGATAGTCAATCAAAAGTAAAACTTTTCAAATGTTGTTTTACGGGAACCACATTAATGCCCATAATCCCTCTTCTACTCTAAAATTCTTCAGGCTGAGAGCCTGAGCAAATGTGGTTCTAAGACCATATTTTCAAATGAGACTACTTAACTTCTCTCCCTTTCTTTCAGAAAACATACATGTTTTGCAGTGAGATAAACATTCAGGGGCATGAAACTTACTGTGGTACAAATTTTATTATCTTCCACTGTCCGGTACCTTCAACTACTATATACTAGTTTTCTGACATACAGAAAGCTAGTTCAGTTCAGTTGCTCAGTCATGTCCAACTGTTTGTGACCCCATGAACCACAGCATGCCAGGCCTCCCTGTCCATCACCAATTCCCGGAGTTTAGTCAAACTCACGTCCATCAAGTTGGTGATGCCATCCAACTATCTCATCCTCTGTCATCCCCTTCTCCTCTTGCCCTCAATCTTTCCCAGCATTAGGGTCTCTTCCAATGAGTCAGTTCTTCACATCAAGTGACCAAAGTACTGGAGTTTCAATTTCAACATCAGTCCTTCCAATGAACACCCAGGACTGATCTCCTTTAGGAGGGACTGGCTGGATCTCCTTGCAGTCCAAGGGACTCTCAAGAGTCTTCTCCAACACCAAATCAAAAGCATCAATTCTTCAGCACTCATCTTTCTTTATAGTCCAACTCTCACATCCATACCTGACTACTGGAGAAACCAAAGCCTTGACTAGACAGACTTTTGCTGACAAAGTAATGTCTCTGCTCTTTAATATGCTGTATAGGTCGGTCATAACTTTCCTTCCAAGGAGTAAGCATCTTTTCATTTCATGGCTGCAATCACCATATGCAGTGATTTTGGAGACCAAAAAAATACCATCAGCCACTGTTTCCACTTCTATTTGCCATGAAGTGATGGGACCAGATGCCATGATCTTAGTTTCTGAATGTTGAGCTTTAAACCAACTTTCTCACTCTTCTCTTTCACCTTCATCAAAAGGTTCTTTAGTTCTTCACTTTCTGCCATAAGGATGGTGTCATCTGCATATCTGAGGTTATTGATATTTCTCCCAGCAATCTTGATCCCAGTTTATGCTTTTTCCAGCCCAGCGTTTCTCATGATGTACTCTGCATATAAGTTAAATAAGCAGGGTGACAATATATAGCCTTGACGTTCTCCTTTTCCTATTCGGAACCAGTCTGTTGTTCCATATTCAGTTCTAACTTTTGCTTTTTGACCTGCATACAGGTTTCTTAAGAGGCAGGTCAGGTGGTCTAGTATTCCCATCTCTTTCAGAATTTTCCACAGTTTATTGTGATCCACACAGCCAAACGCTTTGGCATAGCCAATTAAGCGGAAATAGATGTTTTTCTGGAACTCTCGCTTTTTCAATGATCCAGCGGATGTTGGCAATTTGATCTCTAGTTCCTCTGCCTTTTCTAAATCCTGAACCTCTGGAAGTTCATGGTTCATGTATTGCTGAAGCCTGAATTGGAGAATTTTGAGCATTACTTTACTAGCATGTGAGATGAGTGCAATTGTGCAGTAGTTTGAGCATTCTTTGGCATTGCCTTTCTTAGGGATTAGAATGAAAACTTACTTTTTCCAGCCTTGTGACCACCTGTTGAGTTTTCCAAATTTGCTGGCATATTGAGTGCAGCACTTTCACAGCATCATCTTTTAGGATTTGAAATAGCTCAACTGGAATTCCATCACCTATACTAGTTTTGTTCGTAGTGATTCTTCCTAAAGCTCACTTGACTTCACATTCCAGGATGTCTGGCTCTATGTGAGTGATCACACCATTGTGATTATCTGGGTTGTGAGGATCTTTTTTGTATAGTTCTTCTTTGTATTCTTGCCAACCTAGTATGTCAGTGCAATTTCTCAATTATTAAAGTCAGCATATTAATAGTAAAGAATATTTGTTACAAGAACCCATATTCTCCTCTGCAGTGTAGATCTACAGGGAGATGTTGGTTGTTATTTTTGTAGCTTATATGACCCCTTGAGTATGCAAATATCTTCACGTTTCCATTTAGAACATTAATAAAGTCCCAAGATTTCACCCTGATATAAACTACATAACTAAATGGAAAGGAAAAGTTCCCAAAATTTTCAGGAAGTCCCAGCAAGCAAAACAAGCCCTGAAGAACAAATGCATGGCAGATCCTGGACAGTGAGTGTGCCAACTTGTGTTCATGACCTTCTGTGCTTCAGGTTCTATATCTTCAGCTTAGGAATTAAACTTCCCTTAATCTCATTCTTGCTTTTTTAGTATTAACTGAGAAAATTGATTGGAAAGTATGTTTTACTCCCTGTAGATAAGGAAATATTCATTGCAGAATATAGACTGATGGCAGAAACAAATGGAAGAGGGAGTCTGCACCAGAGGTCTCCTACTTGTATTGTGTGGATCTTTAAAGGTCTAGAGTCCATTACAGGTGCCACAGGGAAGCAGAAATTGCAGCCCAGGGTCCCCTAGACTCAATACTTCAATTGGTCATAGCAGATATCCACTCTTTCATCTACTTTTTACATTGAAATTCTGACCATAAATTTGCTTGGGGAAAAAGAAGTTTACTGCTTAAAAAACTTGAACTCATTTAATTTAGTACTCTCATTTTACAGTGAAACAACAACAAAAAACCTCAAAGATGTGAGTGATTTGCCCATGTTCAACACTTACCAGCAAGAACAAATTTAGAACATGAGAAAGATTTGGTACATCTTCCGCCTGCAAGTTCAATGATGCCTGTTTTGTGGTAGTTCAAAGAAAAAAATGATAATTTCTTATTATTTTTAACCCCACAACTAAATTGTATTACTACCGATCATCTTATCCTTCTCTAATTGTTGGATAGTGTTAAATGCTCTTTCTCCGCTTGTAAATTATTTTCTTGACTTCATAACATTCTTCATGTATTTCTAGTCAATCCATTTCTGGACCTAACAAAATTATAAGCTTACAAGTTGCCGTCAGAGAATTAGTAACAATTTATTTAACGTATTTGGCATGCTGCTTATCACATCACTATGTAAATGTGATTGCTTAATAAATACCACTTATTGATATTAACTTCATCTGCAACTTCCTTTGCAACTTAAAAATCAGACTCAAAATGACCCTTAGTTGTGAATTTTACTTTCACTATAATATCCATCCAACATATACTTCCTAAATACTTCCTGCGCATAAATAACTGCTAACCATCCTGATTGTCTATGGAACATGGGAAACACAGGGACACAATTGTGTAAGTGCAAATATCAACATGCTATTGAAGTCCAAAGGAAAAGAGATAATTTTCAGCCAGGAAATATGGGAAGAACCAAGCAAGCATATTTGTGGAGGTGGCAGCTTTATAGCTGTCCCAGAGGAATGGGTAGAATTTCAATGTCAGAAGTAGGAAGAGGGTTTTCTAGGTGGCATGCAAGCTATTTGACCAGGCTTGACAGCTAAAGCTATTCAGTTCAGTTCAGTTGCTCAGTCGTGTCAAGTGTCCCTACAACAATGTGCTAGTATCCAAAATCTTCTTGATGTCTCATTTCCCATCTTCAATTTGAAACCTTTTCCAGATCTGGTGGTTCCCATTTTTCATTCCGCTGATCTCTGCTTAGGCTCTGCCTGGCAATCTCCCTTTTAGTTTGACACTTCATCTAGAATCAAGAAAACTAAGATGATGGCACCTAGTCCCATCACTTCATGGCAAATAGAAGTGGAAAAGTGGAAACAATGACAGATATTAATTTCTTGGGCTCCAAAATCACTACAGACAGTGACTGCAGCCATGAAATTAAAAGACACTTGCTCTTTGGAAAGAAAGCTATGACAAACCTAAACAGTGTACTAAAAAGCAGAGGTATCCCTTGCCAACAGAGGTTGCCAACAAAGCTATGGTTTTTTCAGCAGTCATGTAAGAGTGTGAGAACCGGACCATAAAGAAGGCTGAGCACTGAAGAACTGATGCTTTTCATCTGTGGTGCGGAAGAAGACACTTGAGAGTCCCTTAGACATCAAGGAGATCAAACCAGTCAACCCTAAAGGAAATCAACCCTGAATATTCATTGAAAGGACTGATGCTGAAACTGAAGCTCCAATACCTTGGATACTTGATGCAAAGAGCCAACTCATTGGAAAATACACTGATGCTGGGAAAGATTGTGGGCAGGAGGAGAGTGGGGCACCAGAGGATGAGATGGTTAGATGACATCATTGACTCCAATGGACATGAGTTTGAGCAAACTCTGGGAAATGGTGGACAGGCAACCCTGGCATGTTGCCATCAATGGGGCCAAAAACAGGTGGACACAACTTAGCGACTGAGCAACAACTGGACTGCTTGCCTGTTTTTCAATTTTAGTTCCACACATAGACAAGGTCTGTCTGATCACCTGGACCCTGGGTTTCTCTGCCTGTAGACCAGCCAGTACCAATTTACGGCAAGCCTAAATCCTTCAGCCCTTCAGCCTAGCACTATGTTCTTCAAATATTGTGGGAGAGAGAATGACATGAGAAGTAGATACATATGTTCAAGAATGGTCTGAATGAGAAAATTATTTTCTCCCTTGACGACTCCATCTCACCATAGTCTATAATCATTCCTTTCTCTATTCTTTAGAGACAAATCCCAGAAAACTCTGATCCCTTCCAGTATTTAGAATTTCAGTTCAGTTCAGTTGCTCAGTCGTGTCCAACTCTTTGCAATCCCATGAATCGCAGCACGCCAGGCCTCCCTGTCCATCACCAACTCCCAGAGTTTACCCCAAAACTCCTGTCCATCGAGTCAGTGATGCCATCCAGCCATCTCATCCTCTGTCATCCCCTTCTCCTCCTGCCCCCAATCCTTCCCAGCATCAGGGTCTTTTCCAATGAGTCAGCTCTTCGCATCAGGTGGCCAAAGTATTGGAGTTTCAGCTTCAGCATCAGTCCTTCCAATGAATATTCAAGAATGATTTCCTTTTTCTTTTTTTTTTTCAATTTCTCCTTTATTTATTTATTTATTTTTTTCCAGTGGGTTTTGTCATACATTGATATGAATCAGCCATAGATTTACATGTATTCCCCATCCCGATCCCCCCTCCCACCTCCCTCTCCACCCGATTCCTCTGGGTCTAGAATGGACTGGTTAGATCTCCTTGAAGCCCAAGGGACTTTCAAGAGTACTCTCTAAACCACAGTTCAAAAGCATCAATTCTTCAGTGCTCAGCTTTCTTTATAGTCCAACTCTCACATCCACACATGACTACTGGAAAAACCATAGCCTTGACTAGACAGACCTTTGTTGGCAAAGTGATGTCTCTGCTTTTTAATATGCTGTCTAGGTTGGTCATAACTTTCTTTCCAAGGAGTAAGAGTCTTTTAATATCATGGCTAGAATCACCATCTGCAGTGATTTTGGTCTAGATCAAAATATTAATTTCATATCCAAATTAAAGTATCCCTTTCCTCCTATCTGAATCTTTATTTGAGGCTTGGGTCCTAAAATAGGGAAAGATAGCTAGTTAGCTCTGTTTACTTTTTTGGCACTTTCACTGCTGCCTCTGCCTTTCTCTCTGCTATTTTTCTATTTCTGGGTTTCCCTCGCCTCTCAATCTTGTTGGGCTCTCCAAGGGGACAGGGGCGAGGTGAAAGTGTGAGGGACAGCTGCCCAAATGCTGATCTTTGTACTTTTTGTGCATTCTTCAGAACCCCATCTCCCAGAGGTTTCCTAAGATAGACAAGCATTCTATAGCTGACATTTTTCTCTCACTTCTCTTGCTTCTGGCTGACTGCCGGACGCTGCCTTACGGGTGCAGTTCCCACGATACTGGAGGCCTCTGAGACCTCCACTTGATCCATGGAATATCTGCACGTCTTGTCATGTAAAACATTGATGGAGCAGGCTGCCTTGCTGCTGCCATCTCTTCTTGCTGTTGTAGATTCTTGGAGTATTTCTCGATCAGATTCTGTGCTTGCATAATGTTAAGCAAATTCCATAATATACATGTGAAATTCTCTCAAGAATGTTTGTTTGCTCTGAGCATGAGCCTCATGAATTTCTAGGACTCAGCAAGCTTTCATTAGGAGAAAAATGTGAGTCTCCCTTCTTGATAGATACTCGAATGCCTATAAGCAATTTTCTTATAGTTCTTTTCAGTAGGTTTAGAAGGAAAGGGAGAGGAAAAATCAGAACAGTCTCCTTCTGTGCCTACAGCTTACCTCTCATTCAATATATTTCAATATCTAGTCATCTGCTTACATGGGCTGGATGAAGATGGAGAGCTGCCTCTGTTTTGTTTTGTTTTTATTGGGGGGTGGGTAATGAGGCAGGCCTCTTGTTGCCACCTATTCCTCTCAGCTTTAGCTCGTTATGCAAAATTCTAAGCAGAAGGAGACATTACATTTAACACTGTTTACAATAATACTTGTATAAGAGGGTAGTGATAAAAAGTCTGCAAGAAGCGTGGAGATGGAATTGTATTTAAGATGATATGGGATAGAAACAAAAATTTTGGATCAAGGTAATGCTAATAGTTGTGTTACAAAATTGAGCCTTCCATGCCTTACTAAGAGATACCACATGTCATCAGAGAAATGGACATTAAAACATCAATAAGATTCAACTACACACCAATTAGAATGGCCTAAATTTAGAATACTGAGAATATCAAATGCAGTCAAAGACAGGGAGTTAGAGGCACTCTCATTCTTTGCTGTTGGGAATGCAAAATGGTGCAACCACTTTGAAAGACCGCTTGGCAGTTTCTTATAAAGCTGAACATTCTCTTAAGGTCCAGCAAGTGCACCCCCTTGTACTTACCCAAAGGAGTTGAAAATTTATGCCCACCAAAAAATATGCACATGGGTGTTTATAGAAGTATTATTCATTACTGTCAAAGCTTAGAAGAAACCAAGATGTCCTTCAGTAGTGTGAACTGATTTATAAACTATGGCTCATCCAGACAATAGAATATTACACGGTGCTCAAAAATGAGCTATCAAGCAATGAAAAGACAAGGAGGAAGCTTAAATGCATATAGTTAAGTGACAGAAGCCAGTCTGAAAAGGACACATACCATAAGTTTCCAACTATATATGACATTCTGTTAAAAAAAAAAAAAAAAAAACTATAGAGACAGTAAAAAGACTAGTGGTTGGCAGGAGTTAGAGGAGGAAGGCTAAATAGGTGGAACACAGAAGATTTTTAGGGAAGTGAAAATATTCTGTGAGATACTATAATAGTCCCCTAGAGAAGGAAATGGCAACCCACTCCAGTATTCTTGCCTGGAAAATTCAATGGACAGAGGAGCCTGGCGGGCTATAATCCATGGGGTCGTAACAAGTCAGAAACAACTGAGCGCTATAATAATAGACATATGTCATTATCCATTTGTTCAAATTCCTAGAATATATAACACCAAGAGTGAACTGTAGTGTAAACTATGGACTTTGAGTGATTATGATATACCAATATAAGTTTATCAATTATAATATATGTTACACTCTGTTGGAGAATGTTCGTAATGGAGGTGGTTATTCATGTGTGGGGCAGGAACTATCTCTGGTAAAGCTCTGTACCTTCCTGTCAATTTTGCTGGGAACCTAAAGCTGCTCTAAAAATAGCCTTCATGAAAAAATAAAGTTAAAAATGTAAATGGAAGTGACGTGTGGAAGCTTTAAGAGCCAGTGCATAATGTATAATGTCCTCTCTCTCTTTCTGCTACAATAACTGGAGTATTCCAGAGTGCCTTCTTATCCTAGTGCTACAGATTGAATGTCTGTATACCTCAAACATTCATATTTTGAAACTTAATCCCCAACGTGATATTTGGAGGTGGTTTTCTAGGGTGGTGATGGGGTCCTGAAGGTATAGCCCTCATGAATGAGATTAGCATCCTTATAAGAGACCCCAGAGAGCTCCCATGCCGTGTTAGGACACAGCAATAAGACACTGATCTCTAAACTAGAAGTCTGGTTCTCACTGGGCAATGAATCTATCAAAGTCTTGATCATGGACTCCTCAGTCTCCAGAACTGGGAAAAACAAATGTTTGTTGTTTAAGCCACCCAGTCTATGGTATTTTTGTTACAGCAGACCAAACTGACTAAAACCAGAATGAGGATCACACAAACCAGAGACTCCACCCACCCTGTAATTCATCTTCAGCATGGATAAGAAAACTTGTTGTTTTAAGCTACTGAAATTTGGGGTTGATTTGTTATTGGAGTAACATCTACCTCTCCTTACTGATGTAATGAGTACATAAATATTTTATACTATTGGGCCAAGTAGTATACTGTGGCTAAATCCTCCAAATTTCTTAAACTTCTCTACGTTATCTCCAGCCCTGCTCAAAGGAAATAGCTTTCCTATTTTATCTCCTATCAGCTGTTTAGAATTTAGCTATAGTCTCCATTTTCAATTATATTATGATCTTAATTGTATTTACCATTATGTTTAATATCAATTAATGCCATATATAAATGTTTGGTTTACCTTAAGAGAGATATCTTTAAGAGACTAGTTATGTTAAAGAGGGCAGAAGTTGGAGTGCAAGTTCACAGATATCACACATGATAGGAACAAGGAGCAAGCCTAATAGAAATTAATATTAGAAGGGGTAATGTTCACCTTTTTCTGAGAAAGGATGAAAAACAACAAACAAAAGGAGTCTGAAAAAAAAAAAAAAGATTCATGTACTGTAGGAAAGTTAGTATTCAGGGAATAACCTCAATTGAATTAGAAGTAACTTCATCTCTTAAGAGTCACAGATGGGGGCAAAGTATAGTAAAAGGTATGCTTAATTACTACACCAGGGCCTATTGAGTATTAAATTATGTCTAAGTCAGTTCCCCTTTAATAGGTAGGATCATCTAAAAGAGAATATAATAAATATTGCAAAAGAAGTACACTTGCCTCCTAAAACTCTGTTTCACTATGGGAGACAGACAACTTTTTGAAAGTAAAGGCAAGTCTCTATGATTAAATGATATTTTTATCAAAAGAATAACATGAGAACCAAGACAGCTTAGGAATCCAACCAGGAGTACCTATTTTTAAGCTCAGCGAGCTTCAAAGCAACACATATTTCTTGAAAAGCTGCTGTGTGTAAACTGTTGTTTCAAAATGTTTGCCATCATCTAAATACCATGTATTCCCCACTCACAGATTTAGAGAAACTTCCTATAGCTAAAAATCTTAAACCTAGCCTTCAATACCCTGTAATAAAAGAAGCTATCATGCCTCTCTCTATTCTGCTATCACTGGTCTATGAACAACATGGTGTTTAGGGCTGCCCAATCCCATGATAGCTTAGAATCCACCCTCAATAGCCAAGATTCCTCTGTATGCATGATTCTGCATCTCAGATTCCACAAATCATCCATCATATACTACTGTAGCACTTACCACCGAAAAGACAGACAATAGGCATATAACTGGATCTGTGATGTTGAAGGGTCAACTCAACAATTTCACAATATGCTTTGATACACTGACCAAAATAAATGTAGCCATCCCAAGCAAATTATTTAATGGATTCTACCTCTATACCTCATGGAGAAGGAAATGGCTACCCACTCCAGTGTTCTTGCCTGGGAAATCCTATGGACAGGGAAGCCTGGAGGGTTACAGTCCATGGGGTTGCAAGAGTCAGACATGGTTTAGCAAATAAACCACCACCACCTCTATACACCAACTGCTGCTCTCCTTCACTTCCCCTCACCTGGGAAAACCATCTTATTTATTTTTCCTCCACTAATCTTTCTCCCTAATATACTTAAAAGCCATGTTCCAAACATGTGTCTACTGGCATATCTTGCTAAATTAACTCCAAGCCAATTCTGGCCACTGTTTTATTCTAGACTGCATCATTACCTACAAAACAAACCGATTTCATTGCTACAAGAAAACATGTTATAGGTGAAGAAACTAAAGTCTAGAGATGTGCAGAGGTTTGCCAAGACCAAAGTTATTTAGGAGAAAGTCAGGGTTAAAAACTAGGTTCCCTGGTTCTCCATTTGTTTCCAAACTACCTAAGCTGTAATTTTGTACTCTTGATTGGTTGTAGGCTTGGTCTTTTTCCTAAGTTGATTTATAATGTATAGTCTTTCTTCTCACATAGAATGTAGTAATTTTAGATGAATTTTTTAAAATAAATAGTAAGAAATATCATTTATTAGGAAGTGTATGTTAAACATTTGCTCCCAAACTATCCAATGAAATGTGTTATTATAATTATTATTTTTATTATTTTACATATGAAAATTTTGAGGTAGAGGGTATCACACAGTAGCTAACCTGGGATTCAAGCCCAGGTAATCACAGGTAATCAAGTTCCAAAGCCTATACTTATAACCATACTGCTCTAGAGGGATATTTTGTACCCAAATAAACCAGGCTATCTATCTATTTATCTATCTATCTGTCTGTCTCCAAATTCGCGTAGACTCTTTCAGGGCAGTCAACATGGACTGGACTGTTATACATTTATGCCAATGGTGCTGATATTCTCCCAGAATATTTTCAGACTTGAGCTTCCGGAATTGACATGAGGATATCAGCTATGCTCTTGTGAATACTCTCAACAAGAGCAAACTCTTCCTGAGAAGACTATTTCTATTTTGGAACTAGTCAAAAGTCAGTCACAGTGGGGCTAACAAGTGAGATGGCTAGTTAAATTTCATAAATCCTTGCTCAGTAGACGATGTACTAGGAATATAGAATAATAATACTATTTTTGGAAGAGTGATTCATATGCTTTCCATACAAAGACAAGAGTTCCAGAAACATCTTGAATAAAGTCGGCATCTCATAAATGCCTAAACAGACGCTACCATAAGCACGTTTTTCTTAGCATTTTCTGCCTCTTCTTCCAGGAACATTCCCTAGTTTCTTTGAAGACATTACACTTTATGTGATCTTAGTGATACTCTTTGTTGAAATCCAGCAATGGGCATTTGACCCAGCATTAAGTGAGGGGAGCACCCACTCAATGGTCATGGATTTGTTTCAGAGGTGAACACACGGATGAAGCTTGGTCTACTCAGAGTCACTCAGTTTCAGTACTCTGGCAACTACTCCGAACCTGGAGTTGTGAGACAGGAAGATTGTGGCTGGAGAGCCAGCTTGCTCACAAAATGGAACCTGAATAAAAACCAAAACACAGAGAAGTGGGGTCCTTACTCTAGGTACTTAGTGACTATAGTATTTATATGTACACTATGGATTTAGTATAAGCCTTTAGTAATGGACTTCTGGGAAATTTTTAGACCAAAGCATTCTGTTTTTATTCGAATGACTGAAAACATCTGACTTGCATAAGCTTAATATCAGAGCCATGTCCAATTAGCATCATCTTTATTCTAAGAGGGTGAGACTGAAGGGTGGAAAAAGAGAGGAAAACATCTTATTCACATAAATTTTATAAATTATACACTTAATAACTTAATCTTGTATACAAGGATACAAGGCCATTGAATTTTTTAGAATATCTTTAAATTTAAAAGTGAGAGTTATAAGTAAAATACTCAAATATCACTAAATCATTGGTTTTGAAGGTCAGTTTATCTGGAGAATCTAAGACAGGGTTAATCATTTTAATCTGACTTCATGGATATGATTTGAAAGTCTGTCATGACTGAGGTTGAACCTTTGTATCTTGCAAGACAAAATTATATACAACCAGTCATTCTAAAGTGAAACAAAGCCAAATCAAATAAGGCAAATAAAGTAATATATATAAACTAGGATTATTATATTTATATGAACTATTATATATAATGTCAAAATAGCCAATATCTCCTCAAGACTAGGTATATCATCCAATTGCTGCCCCAAAGTACCAAATTTATTTAAATATGCTGTTGCTTCGTATTCAAATTTTGTAGATTTCTTCACCACCACCTCTAGTGATGAAAATTGCACTGCCCTGTGACATTTAAGCTTCATTAAATTTACTATTCACATTCACTTGAGTTACATCAACAGTTTTTTTCCTGAATTGTTTTCTATTCCTTTAAAAAAAAAAAACTGTGTTCAAGACAGTAGTTTTCAAATAGAAAAACAATTTGAACAAGGAACAAATTTATTTATCATGAATGACTTCAAATAATGTGTGTGTGTGTGTATATATATATATATATGTCAAGGCATAAATGTGTGTATATATATATGTGAAAGTGAAAGTGTTAGTCAATAGTGTTCAACTCTTCATGACCCCATGGACTATAGCCAGCTCAGGCTCCTCTGTTCAAGGGATTCTCCAAGCAAGAGTATTGGAGTGGGTAACTATTCCCTTCTCTACAGGATCTTCCTCACCCAGGGATCAAACCCAGATCTCCCACATTGCAGGTATATATATATATATATATGTGTGTGTATGTGTGTGTGTGTGTATGTGTGTGATATATATGTATGTGATATACATGTGTATGTGTGTAATGTGTGTGTGTGTGTGTGTGTGTGTGTGTGTGTAGGCTTCCTAGGTGGCACTAGCGGTAAAGAACCTGCCTGCTAATGCAGGGTACATAAAAGATACAGATTTGATCTTGGGGTTGGGAAGGTTCCCTTGAGGAGGATATGGCAACCCACTCCAATATGCTTGCCTAGAGAATCTCATGGACAGAGGAGCCTGGCAGGCGACAGTCCATGGGATCGCAGAGTCAGATGTGACTCAAGTGACTGGGTGTATACACACACACACACACACACACACACGGCAGTGACTAAGGCTCCCAGCAAAAAGGGAACCAACAGATAAGCTTCTCTCTACAAAATACCATTTTCCCTTCCTTTAGATGTCATATTCTTTTCTAGTTAAAAAACATACCACAAGTATTAAGTGAAATCCCCATATATCATACCAGGGGACAAAGTTTCCAAAGACACACATTTCTAGGGTTGGCAAAGATAGCAATAAAAATAAAACCATAGAGACAGCTGGTAAATATTTATTTTGGTAACAACAAGAATATTGGAAGGCATACAACTTCAGATATACTGCTTTCAATATCTCAGTTCTCCCTCATTTGGTATGAAATACTATATTACTCATAGAGCAATATTTAGATCTCAATTTTCAATTATTCAACCACCTTTCTTATCACCTCCCCATTTTGCAAAGCACAAAACCTATCAGCTTTTTCCCCAGGCCCCTCATTTCTGGATTAATCTGTACTCTTGACAGACACAAACTACTTGGGAGTTTGTGGTAATAGGCACCTGACATCATTTTCATAAGTTTCTTTTTATACTACCTTTTAATTAACAGGATGGAGAATGAATAAGCCTGTCATATGTTTCAACAAAATAAAAAAGAATATATTATAAGCCCACAAAAGTACATTGATTATGTCTACAAAGATATATAATTAAAAAGTATAAATCAAGGACTGCTATTTTACACTTGATTTCAGTTATTTTGAACACTTATGGTCCAGAAGCACTCATTGTTAAGGATATGATATGATTTTATGTGTTTAGAGTAAATCTGCTGTAAGCGATTTTGTAGTTTAATGAAAATAATTATAGTTTGAGTAAGTAGTATGAAGTGTATCTGATGCTACTTCCCCAAAATAAGCTGATATAAATTATCATGATTTATTATGGTTATTCCTCTGGCTATGTTTGGAGTGGATTCTAGAAAGTAATGATGATTCTAAAATTGCAAAAAAAAGCATTTCAGCTATTTTTCCTCAGATCTTTAATTTCTCTCTAAAATTGAAATGATTTCCACTGTGGTACAGTATGTGCTACTATGAAGATGGCATTATTGTGCTGTCAGTTTGACAGCTTACTTTCATTTGCACCATTTGGTAAAAGAATATCTTTTGGAGTTTTCTGAATATATCATATGCCACTGTTGCTACTTGTTCTTCATTTTTTAGCCTATCAAGTAGCAGCGCTATGCTCTAATACAAAGCCATGATTACCCCTATTTAAACTCTTTATAGTTGCTCTAACTGCACAGTCATTTTCAGGTATTATTTTAACTTCATATCAAAAGTCAGAATAATAGATACTTTTCTCTTTGAAATTTTTTCAGTGAAAGTGTTTTCAGGCCTGCCCATAATTTATAGATACCCTAGTCCAACCAAATGCTCCTTGGAAGGATTAAAAAAAATTTTGATAGGATGTAGTCATTCCATGAGTTACTAGATGATTGGAAACAAGGCTCAAAGAACTTCACACTGAGTAAAGAATCTGATTAGAAAAGTCATGGCTCATTTCCAAACTTCCAAGCTCTTCATTCCACTAATCCCATCAACTAGTTCTTCCAACAGACATTTACTGAGAGCCAACCAGATGTGTGACTCTAAACTAAACACTGACCAAAGGCTATATAGTAGATGACCTATGAGGTTGGCAATGATATTAGAACATAAAAAGTGCAACAACCAAGCAATGCATAAATTTCTATTGGGGCAAAGGAAAGACATCTGATGCACTATAGGAAGATTAACTTCCAAGTCTGTACCTAAACAGACTCAAAATGTCCACTTTTTACTGGTAAGTAAAAAGATATTTTCAGATAACAAAACTTGCAATATTGCTCCTTCTCATTATCACTTGGAGCATCTTTTGCCCTTTGAATTTCGTTGTTAAAGCAGTCAGTCTATATTGCCTTAATGTTATGGAAATATTATGGGTCTTTTAGAGAACTGCCTCCTATTTTTTCCTAAATTTGACTCCAAAGTTTCTCGAGGGTTTAAATTGCTGCTCCTCAACAGTTATTTGAAACATTTTGTTAAAGAATCAACCTAAATATTCATTGGAAGTACTAATGATGAAGATCCAATACTTTGGCCACCTGATGTGAAGAGAAAAAGACCCTGATGCTGGGAAAGGTCAAAAGCAAAAGAACAGGGCAGCAGAGGATGAGATGGTTGGATGGCATCACTGACTCATTGGACATGAACTTGAGCAAACTTCAGAAGATAGTGGAGTACAGGGAAGCCTAGCATGCTGCAATTCATATGGTCGAAAAGAGTCGGGCATGACTCAGCAACTGAACAACAATTAAAGAAGTCAGTCATTCTTCATCACAGAGGTCTGTCTTGATCGACTGTGATCTCATTCATTGTAAACACATGAAAATTAGGGACATACATAAATAGAGCCTCTTGAACCCAATGGCTTAGAAAAAAATTTCTTTAAACAATCTTTATTTTCTTACCACTTGGACTTCATATATAACAGGAAAATTATTTTTTAATTTATGTCTTAAAATGAATACATATTAAAGTACTTGCACTTGGGGTTGATTATTTTTGTCTGCCACCGATTCTTGATAGGAGCCACATTTGTCAGATATTGATACTAATTGTGTCAGAAGAGGTTTGAAATTACATACACCTGACTTCTAATTCAGGTTCCATTACTTTTACCTGTTATATGATTGCAACTATGTTATTTAACCATTTGAGGCTTTGGCTTCCCAATTTGTAAAACGGAGGCAGTATTTCTTACCCAAAGGACTGTGGTAAGAATTATATAAAAGAAAAATGCCTAGAAATTACTCTGTCATTAACAAGTTGTTCATATCTGATACTATAGGATACCAGTTACCAAATGGGGGATAGGAAACAGTCATTTTCTAGATAAGTCATGTCCAGGGCCGGTCTATTTAGCCAACTGGGTACCAGGGAGAAAACAACTATGGGTTTTCTTTTAAAAAGCCAAAATTTTCTGATTACCAACAGTTTTACCACCATTAGTACCTTGATTCACTACATATAGCTAATGACAATAATATCATTAGAATTATCTGGGAAGCTTTCAAAGAACTCAAATTCCTAGGTCCTATCTTAAAACCATCAAATAAAAATCTTTTGAGGTAAGGCTGAGATATCTAAATTTGAAATTGCTTCCTAGGTGATTCTGATGCTCAACAAAGTTTAGGAAGCACTGCATTAAATGACCTAAGTCAAGGTTAAGTACAGTAGTGCAAGTAATACCATCTTGTTTAACCTACTTCTAAGACTTCAGAACAAAAGACTGACCTCGATCTAACCGAAGAGCAATTAACTCCTATCTGTCTTTATTCATTCATATAAAAAAGGGCAGCAAAAGATAACACTGGGTCAGTTAAGCACCCTTTTCACAATGTTCTTCTTAATGTGCTATTTTTATGTCAATTTGCCATCATCTAAAACCTTAGAAGCATTTTTCTAAAAAAAATTAAAATGTGGAATTTAAACCTACCTTAGTTCATGGGTGCTCAGCCTTCTTTACGCACTGAACCATTTTGGGAGCTTTTGAAATGCTGACACTTGGGACCACCTCCAGATTCTGATGTAATTGCTTTGGGTGCTGTCCAGGTGGTTAAAATGTCCTGGTGATACTAGGGTGTGGCCCAGGCAAAATCACTACTGTTGTGATTAGACTACTCATCTTGGGGATGATTGACTTCATCTGTGTCAGTTCAGTATTTCAGTTGTGTCCAGCTTTTTGCGGCCCCATGGACTCTAGCACATCAGGCCTCCCTGTCCATCACCAACTCCCAGAGGTTACTCAAACTCATGTCCATTGAGTCAGTGATGCCATCCAAACATCTCATCCTCTGTTGTCCCCTTCTCTTCCCGCCTTCAATCTTTCCCAGCATCAGGGTCTTTTCCAATGAGTCAGTTCTTCACATCAGGTGGCCAAAGTATGGGAGTTTCAGCTTCAGCATCAGTCCTTCCAATGAATATTTAGGACTGATTTCCTTTAGGATGGACGGGTTGGATCTCCTTGCAGTCCAAGGGACTCTCAAGAGTCTCCAATGCCACAATTCAAAAGCATCAATTCTTTGGCTTTTCTGCATACTTTTCCTCTATCCATGCCTGTGGTTTCCAAACTTTGTGGTCCTCAGATCCCCTGAGAAACTTCACAAACTAGATCCCCAAGTAGCCAAATCAGCAACTAAGAAATAGAAACAAGGAAAGTATTAAAAATTTCCCAGGTAATTTTAATAATAATTATAATAATTAGTATCCACTAAGCAATTTTGTGCTAGGCAGTATTCTAATCCTTCTGCATATATTAATTAATCTTCAATAAAGCTAGTGAAGTAGAAGGGTTATCATTCTCCTTTTGAAACTGAGTGGGGCCCTATGGGCCTCCTGGGCATGGAGGCTTCCCGTTCCCTGTTGCTTGTAGGCAAGACTTCAGCCTTCATGACCTTTCCCAAGTTCCAAGACTTCCCAGTTGGCACTAGTGGTAAAGAACCCACCTGATAATACAGGAGATGTAAAAGGTTTGACTCCTGGGTGGTGAAGACCACCCCTGCCTCTTCCTGGGAGGAGGGCATGATAACCCACTCCAGTATTCTTGCCTGGAGAACCCTATGGACAGAGGAGCCTGGTGGGCCACAGTCCTTAGGGTGGAGCAGCCAAGAAATCACCTGAGGCAAGATTTAAGGAGCCAGAGAAGCTCATCAAGAGGAGGAGACTGGAGAGGAGATTAGGGAGTGGAAGCACTGCTCACACTCTAATCTTGTCAGAGACCCCATCTTTGATCCACTGTTGTAAAACCTCATCAGGTTTTCTGGAGTTGGGACACAGTTTTTTTGAGGCAGAAGCCTGTGTCTCCCTTTGCCTAGAAAAACAATAACCTTTTCTACTTCACCCCAAACTCTGTGTCTGGGATTTGATTCAGCATCGGTGTGCAGAGAGGCCAGGCTTTCAGTAAGGCCTTCATAGTGAAAAAAAACTGCGGAACAGAGAAGGTAAATAACTCATCCTACATCACACAGACAGTAAGAGGCAGATCCATGGTTTGAACCCAGGCCATGGTATATCAGAGGCATGTTCGTATTTTTTTGTAGCAACCTTATGAGGTAGATGCACATAATTATCATTTTATTGGGTGAGGAAATCCACACGGAAAACATTTAAAAATAATTGAAAACCAATATAGATAAATTATAAGCAGAGCTACTCATTATTGTTTTGTCTGTTGTCTAGTTGTTAAGTCATGTTTGACTTTTGTGACCCATGGATTGTAGCCCACCAGGCTCCACTATCCACGGGCTTTCCCAGACAAAAATACTAGAGTGGGTTGCCATTTCCTTCTTCTGGGGATCTTCCTGACCCAGGGATCAAATCTGCATCTTCTGAGTTGGCAGCTGGATTCACTTACCACGGAGCCACCAGCACTGATTAACTAAGCTAGCCATTGAGCACCTATATCCTCTTTAAAAAAAGGTGAACTTATTTCATCTCCAATCCCTTTTTTGAGATTCTATAGTCTTCTCAGCCATGATGGCCAAATGTTAAGAGTTGGACCTTTTTTTTTTTTACTGCTCTAGAGGAATTTTTTTTACTGCTTTTGTTTACAAGATGGGTTGTCTTTTGTACATACAAATAATGACTCTGGCATTGAGCTAGCCACTATAGCTGGTATGGTCTTTCAGTCTCTTTGGATATTTGGTAACATCCAGTTTCAAAAGAACTTGTTCTCTCTCTTTGAATGTATATGTTGGCATATCATGGGCTAGGAGGAAGACCTCTATGCAAGAACGGATTAGACACCATATGTATGTTTTTATTTTCCAACATACAGTGCAGAGTTTAAAGACAGTGAGATAGCACATAAAACACTGACTGCTTGTCTTGCTGTACCTCACTGTTCGCTTAACCCAGGGTGGGCAAGATGCAAGCAGGGAAGCTGGAAGAAACCTCAAGGAGCTGCAGACATGTATATTCTCTCCTGGCTGGTGCAGCAGCCACAGACATGGTGTACTCTCTCATAGCTGACCAGATAGTGGCCGTAACGTGGCCATAAGGGATTTTTCAGGTGGAGTTTATATATGCTTACAGAACAAAAGTGACCCGTGGCCAAGTGGGTACATCATGACAGGCATGCACAATGCTATAAGTGATCTCAGTTGTTACATAACCATGTATTTACAAAACATGGGGTGAGAGCGAGAGGCCATGGGCTGAGAGAGCCTGACCTCCACCATTTTGGCCAATTTGCTTTTTCCCTACACCACTTTATATCAGTTTTGCTTCCTTAAAACAGGCTGTTGATTACTCAAACCTGGAGCTACTTTACAGAGACATCATTGTGCATATGCAAGACAGGATGACCCCAGAACAAGAATGATCAGTCTACGGAACTCAAAGAATAGAAATGTTGCCAGCAGAGCTCTTTACAGAGCAAGTCCTTCAATAAGAAAAACCTGGCTTCCAGGAGCCCAAGTAGCTTGATGATTGATTCAAGAGCAGCTAGTCAGTTTCAGAGTCTGAAATTCTCCTAACCCCTTAAATTTCACCCTGAATCCCAGGTAAGAGAGACAGATTTGAGCCCTGGGTTCCTGGGCTCCTTGCCAATGGACCTGGCAATAAAGGTCCTTTTTTGTTCCTCAAAAATCAGTGCTTCTATGTACCTCATGCAGTGACCCCTTCCTCAGTAATAGTAGCACTTAACAATCTGTGTTGATTCAATTATAATAAAAGTAAGATTTTGAAGCCAGAAAGCCACATCTCTTGAGCTTCACCAACCAACTGACTTAAATATCATTTCTGTGCTATTCTGTGCTCTAATTTAAGTAATATGTTCCCTTAGAACATGTATTTTTTTCCCCTAACAAAACCACTCCTGTAAGACCTAAAATTGATATTGATGTCAGGAGGATCATTTTACCTGGAGTCTCTGGCCAATCAGTTACAAGACTGTGTGTGCCGTTTTTGGCTTCTCAAGCACTCTAATGCTCTGTTGTTCAATATGGTATGCACCAGCCACCCAATTATTGAGCCCTTGACATGTGACTAGCTCAAAATGAAACATGTTGTAAGTAAAAATGTACATGGAATTTTGTACATTACTTAATTTGTTACATCTTTGAGAAAGATATAACATTATTAGTAAATTTTATCACATCTTGAAATAAAAATGGATATATTTGGTAAAATATATTATTGAAATTAATTCCACCAGCTTCCTTTTATTCTTTGCAACTAGAAAACTTAAAATTACATATGAGACTTGCATCTGTGGCTCACATATTTCTCCTGGAGAACATTTGTCTATAGTCTCTATGATTCTTCTGGCAGTTCCTTCATTTTGACTGTGCCTCATATAGTTGGGATACCTTACACAAATTACCTAAATGTCTCTATTTCTCAGTTACTTAACATGTCCAGTCATGCTATTTTCTAGGTTTGCTGTAGGAATTATGTGCTAGGGTGCTTTTGAATTCCCAGTTCAGAAGCTGGTTTCTTCATGATCTTTTCAAACCACCACATTCTCGCTCATCAACCCCAAGTGCTGTCACCACTTGGAAGTTTGCAAAGGATGATGCAGCCATTCTCCACGACAAAAGGGACAACTCACCCACAATGTAAATGCATTTGAAACATTTTAATACTTCAATTTTTCCTGCTCACTCTACAGAGGGACCCTTCACAAACTTCTTCAAAGTTTAAAATTGGATATATGACAGTTTACTCAAATTTCCAGTTACTAAATAACTGGTCATCAGCTGATTCAATCAAAAATGATCAAACCAAATGTGCTGAGGAAGCATGTAGTAAACTGAAATCAACCCATCAATCAATTAAGTATCTGCAGCATCTTTAGACTATAGGATCTAAAAGAAATAAATAAAAGCAAATTATCACTCTAAAATTATTAAACTCAAATTCTAAACAAATTTTCTCCATTGTAGAATGTTTCATGTTAAGTTTACTGAAACAAAGATGTCATTACTTTTAATCAAGCAGGGCACTAATTTTAGGAAAACACAGTTAAACACCTGACTAAAATAATTTAAATTTATTTGTAATCTTATCCATGTGAAAATTTTCCCTTCACCAGAAGTTTTCTCATGTGTATTACTCAAAGTAAAATTTCATACTTTTGATAAGTGCTGTCACTTATAGCATTTAATATTAAAATCAAAATTCTTCATTTTTATAGGTTTTATCATATCAGTAAGAAAATTGAATTACCAAAAGGACACACACATGCTAAAGGTTTATTTAGAGAATACTTGAAAAATAGAATCCGTATGTGCATAATCTTTTAAATGGGCCTGGGTAAAATAGCCATTAGGAGTAAATTTTGTCACTGGTTGCCAGGTGGGAAGTAGGGGCTAATGATGCAGGGTAGGTGGACTGGTACTAAAAAAAATAGTTATCCGGAAGTTTTACTCATGTTTTTAATAAGTATTTATCACTTGGTAAAGAATCCGCCTGCAATGCAGGAGACCCCAGTTTGATTCCTGGGTCAGGAAGATCTGCTGGAGAAGGGTTAGGCTACCCACTCTAGTATCCTTGGGCTTCCCTTGTGACTCAGCTAATAAAGAATCTGCCCGCAATGCGGGAGACTCTGGGTTCAATCCCTGGGTTGGGAAGATTCCCCTGGAGAAGGGAAAGGCTACCCACTCCAGTAATCTAGCCTGGAGAATTCCATGGACTGTATAGGCCTGTATTCTCCAGGCCAGACTACTACTATACCCCAGGACTGTATAGTCCATGGGGTCACAAAGAGTAGGACATGGCTGAGCAACTTTCACTTTAAACCAAGGCATTTATGCATGAGGAAATAAGAAGGTAAATGAATACCTCCCTCCTACTCTCCCCCGCAAAACAGGTATCAAATCTATTCAAGGCTGTAATATCTAATGTTCTCATTTCAGTACTTAGTGTACAATGTGCTCACATGCTTGAGAAATGAGCTAATTGACTGGCATAGCTTTATAATAATGCAAAGACTATTTAGCAAACTCAGTCATTTCTATATTTATCAGAGATGGTCTCCAAGTGTTCAGTTGCAAGCAATTATTATAGGAATAATAATTCATGTACTAAAACTTTCTTTAATTCAGAAAGGCAGCAATTTGGACTTTGTTAAAAAGATACCTATGAACATTTTAGGATCTGCAGTTTGACAAATACTTAACAAAAATGTGGTTTAGATATGGCTAAAGAGTAAAGAAAACTCCTCACATAAGACTCTTAGGCAAACTAAGTAAAACATCACATTAACTTATAATACCAATAACTACCAGATTACTGAGCAAAAAAGGATAGAGACAGCAGGAATCTGTCTTTTCATTTTCTACAAATCCAGGTAAAATAACCTGATTGCTGATTCAACAACTTTTGAATGGCTGATTTATTTTCAAATATGTATGTGAGGAAATTTTGAGAGCTGTAAAATACTTCTCTGGTAATTGAAAGATCAAAACCGGTCTTCTTAAACCTCATATGCTGCAGGGCATATATACTTGCTAATTTCACAGATTTGTTAGTATTTAAACAAAAATGATTAACATAGCATTCTAAACCCACAAGTCTAAACAAACAAAATATATCAAGAAGATATGAGAATATGGGAAAGTTCAAGGATCTAGGATAATGAAAGAACAGTTTTCATTTGTTTCATAGTAAAGCAAAACTTTTTTCTGTATTAAACAGCGTCATTAAGACCATTGAAGTCACATCAGGCACATCTGTGCTGCCTGGTATCAATCATGAAATCCCTCAGTATGCCAAAGACTCTTCCAGCAGTACTTTCAACTAACTTTCAGAAACTACCAAGTAATGGGACTTTTCTGAAAAGGCTGTCTTCACGTGATTTCCAACTCTGTTTCAATACCAAATAGACCTGAATGCTTATCAACTCTAATCCAAACTGCCAGGCACAGTGAATTCTCCTCATCTGTCACTAGGTTATTGGTTCAGGACAATATTAAGAAAAAGAACAACATCAGCTGGGGGTGGAGAAAAAAAAGTTTTTCAACTTTCTATCCCTTTTCTTTATTGTCTTTCAAACAGCAAGTTACTTGCTTCCAAATTGGCTTGAAGTTGAATCCCAAGTTTCAAATCAACCAATTTCTCTCAGAAATTAGTTACCACACACACACACAAATTATGTGAACTACTTTGTGTTACTCACTCATCTCTCTTCTCTTTCGCCCTGTCCTGTTTACTCTCCTCCCTTCCTTCTCCTATCCAGTGTCTTCGGTGAAAGAAATGCCAAAAACAAGCATCAGGGAATGTGCAGGAGTGTAACATCTCTACCAACTTAGAATGTTTCACTGCAAGAAAAGACAGGGAATTTGCATACAGTTGAAACAAAGTTTCGTTAAGTATGTCATTTGTATTTGTAGGGCTTCTTGATTATAATGTTATAATGTTCTTTTATCTCACCTTGTGTCATTAAAATATAGGACACCAGCAATAAAACTAAAAGTAAATATGCACATATCCTTATCCATGTAGGGAAGCAATAAATCTCCCTCACTGATAGCAGCTGTACTGTAGCTATCATTCGAATAGTGCAGCTGCCACAACAATATCAAATTTTATAGCTAAAAAGCAGTCAAAACTTTAATGTCAAAGTCGAGGTAGATATATATTGCACTATAAATAAGCATCCTCTAATGAAGAAATGAAGCTTGTTTATTTTTTTTCCGTTGAATAGCATATATCTTACCTACTGCAATCTTTCATAATAGAACTCATTATTCTTGAATGTCTATAATATAAAATTCTGATTTATACTAATTAGGTTGGCTTTCATTGAGACATATGAGAACTTGAAAGCCCCTGGCCTGAGGGCAAATGTTACCTCTCTCTTTAATAGAAAGTTGTGTTTTTTTTTTTTTTTTCCATTTCTTGCTTCAAAAATGTAAGCAAAATGGATATTTGAAGGGATTCGGTGCTCTTTTCCTTCCATGTAGTTTAAACTTGTGGGTTTGACTGGCAGAGGTAAAAGGTACATGCAGTTTGAGGAAAGTCAATTTGGCAAACGTTTAAACCTAAAATTACTAGCTCTACAGTAGGAATATTCAGAGCCATGTGATCTCAATCTAAAGATGGCGTCGTGAAGATTCTCTGGTCTCTTACTCAATGCCTTGTGGGATGTGGTTTTGAACTGGACACTAAGCTGCCAATATAGAAGTTTAGCTCTCCACACAAATTTTGAAGAGGCCAGCTTCCTCTGAGGGGGAAAATAGATTGTGGATAAATAAATATACCAAAAAAAAAAAACTTTAAGAGGCAGTTTTATATGGAGTTTAGAAAAGGCAAATTTGTTCCTAGTCCACTAGCTGTCCAGTTGCTATCAAAGAGGATGATTAAATGATATGGAGAAGAATGTGAGACTCAGTTCACCTTTTAGAATGTGTCAAATCTGTCTATTAATGAGCAAAGACAGTTCATCTTAACCAGTCATTAAATTCTGATAAAGAAGCCCATCACACCTTCAGAAGTCTTGCGTTTTACAATTTGTGTGTGTGTGTGTCACATTATGCCACTTCAGGTGTCACATGACAATACCAAATGACCTATTTCAATTGTTTCCCTCATCCTCTGTGCCATAATTGGTACATTTGGCATAAGAGAAGTAACTTGAAGTAGTGTCCCTCACACTATAGCGTGTGAACCTTTTACCATGGCAATGCTATCTGAAATATAGAAAAACCAGAACCAACACTGCTACATATGAAGCAGGAAATATAGGATCTATAAGCACCACTGAGAGCCTCTAAATGAAGTTCCATTTCTAGGCTTTCATCAACTTGCCAACTGGACTGTGTTACTGTAAGAAAGTCATGCAGAACTAAAAAGTGAAATTGATGTATTTCATATATCATGTCTCTTTGGCAGGCTGTCCAAAGGTAGCAACTAGAAGCACTTACTGTGTTGGGTACATTGCAGTAAGAATAAACTTGATAAACTGAACTAATTCCAACTTCAGTTTGTTACTGGCAAAATAGTTCAAGACGTATATTGGAACATTTGGGACATTGAATATATGGAACAGCCCATTTTGAAAAATATTTATTAAGTTCCCACTAAGTCTAGATCCCCCAGTTTATTATAAATATTAGGTATTTATATAGGCATAAATAACGTTCAGCATTTCCTTAAGTCTTACAAGGCATAGAAAAAGATATTTCCATATGCATGCATAATAAGAGGCTGAATATTTTAAGTACAATATGTTCCTGGTTTGCAGAGAAGTGATTAATTGAAGAACACCAGGGCATTTTACTAGAGGATCAAACTCACATTTTCACTAGATTGCCAAAATCACACTGAAAGGGAATGCTACATACCCTCAGTTTGCAGATGGAAAACTGAGGCTCATTTCTGCCACTTAAATTAGGAAAGGACTGAAGATGAACGGGTTTTCAATATGTAGAGATGATGAAAGTGATTTTAGTCTTAGAAATCAGCATGAATGGAGGCACACAGTCATGAACACACTTGGCATATTTGAACAAATTGAATGATCCTGTGTCCCAGAACACAGCAAATGCGTACACAGTAGCTGTAGAGTCACGTAAGTACAGCAGAGGAGAAAAGAGAACAAAGATGGTACAGTAAAGTCCCAGGCTATATATAATGTTAGCTATTGATCAACTCATTTAGAAATAGAGTCATCTTTCCAGCAAACTCACTCCTGAGTATATGCCCAGAAAAGATAAAACTCTAATATGAAAAGATACGTGCACTCCAATGTTCGTAGTGGCTTTGATTAGAGTAGCCAAGACATGGAAGCAATCTAAATGCCCTTCAATGGATAAAGTTGATGTGGTACATATATACAATGGAATATTATACAACTGTAAGAAAGAATGAAATAATGCCATTTGCAGCAACATGGGTGGACCTAGAGAATATCTTACTAAGTAAAGTAAGTTAGACAAAGACAAATCTCACTCATATATGGAATCAAAACATATGATAAATATGAACTTATTTATAAAACAGAAACAGACTCACAGATATTAAAACAAACAAACAAAAAAAAAAAGAAAACAGAAAACTTACAATTACCAAAGGGGAAAGGGGAGGGAGGGATAAATTTGGATCTTAGGATTGACAGATATACACTACTATATATAAAGTAGATAAATGAGGACCTATTGTATAGCACAGGGAACTTTACTCAATATCTTATAATAGCCCATAATGGAAAAGGAAAAACAAAACTATGTATATATATTAAGATATATACATGTGAAATATATGTGTATGAGTGTGTCTGAATTACTTTGCTGTGCGCCTGAAACTAACACAACATTGTAAATCAACTATACCTTAATATTTTTAATTTTTAAAAAAATAAATGGAGTCATGGTCTAAATGGAAAATAAGTATAATTGTGGGGGTGGAGGGAAGCAATCAGTTCAGCTGCTATGACATACCATAAACTGGGTTGTTTAAGCAACAAGCATTTATTTCTCACAGTATGGAAGCTGGAAGTACAAGACCAGAGTGACAACACAATCAGGTTCTGGTGAGTGCCCTCTTCCTGATTTGTAAATGATTGCCTTCTCACTATGTCTTCACATGATGGAGAGAGACATTATCTCACTCATGTCTCTCCTGGGCCACTAATCCCACTCATTAGGGCTCCACCCTCATGACCTAATTAACTCTCAAAGGCCCCACCTCCTAATGCCATCACACTGGGGATTGGGATTTCAGCAAATGATTCTAGGGGGATATAAATATTCAGTCTATTGCAGAGAAGTAAAAATGAGGCATTTGGACCTGTAACTTGATAAATTGCAAAATATATCTCTCCCCGCCCCCACCCCATGTCTGTTTCTGAGATCTATTTGTACTTCTGCATATAAATTGCTAGGTACAACTGTATTTTCTATGAAATGAACAATTTGAATGAGAAATCATAATATATGCATTAATGTGTGCATACGTTATATATATTATTCTATTATCTTAGGCGATATCTTAGGGTTAGGAGAGTGTCACTTTGGAACAAGAGCATACTGTCCCACAAAGATTAAACACAAAAATGAATGACTATGAGTGTCTCTGTGCCATCCTAAGATAATAAGCACCTTTGAAGGGACATTCATTTTTTCAGGCCCAAAGTCACCATTTACTGCCAAGGGGCAATCATATTCCTCCTTATCCCCAGGATACTTTGGATAATCTGACTCATTATGTAAAAATATTGTTGAGAGTTTTAGATAAAAAGGAGTCATAAACAACAAATCTATGAGGGGAGCTCTCTGCAACCTCATAAGCAAGAAAGTTTCTGGGTCCTGAAAGAGATTTTTCTCTCTGTATTTTGATAATTAAGTAGTCAGTGTGGCCACAACTTTATAATAAGACTGATCTTCCATGGACTGAAATGCTTATCCATAATCAGAGGGTCTGAGAGAGCCTTGATGGAGAAAAGCAGGATGTATATAAAAAAATTTCTGTGTTGTGAAGACAGAGAGTGGGGATCCATTTCTAACCTCTAGTAAATCATCTAATTAAAATTTTTAAAAATTCTGGACCATTGTCAGAGAGCCTGATGTGATAAATCTTTTCATTCCCCAATTTACTTTTATGGGAAATGCCATAGCATGGCAGCAAATATATCCAATAACTATTGTCAGATAATGACAAATCTCTGATACCTTTTGTCACATTATAATCCACATTGCTAGTTTCATATTTACAAGCAAATGGTTACCTCAAAATATGAAACCCTGGCATTTAGAGAAATGCAGAAATTACTCACTTCTCTGGAATTCTGCATGACAAATTAGTACTATGCTTTAACTCTAATAAATGTAGCTGTAACTGAGTTTTCATAAACATTCTTGAGATGTTCTTCTAGAGTAGCTTTATTTTGGCACCCTACTTTTCCTGCTTAAACAAATGAAAAGGTTGGCTGATATTGTCAAAATACAGCACTTCTGGTGAACCAAGAGCCATTTATTAAAATAATGTATTGATGCGGTGTCATAAAACATAAAATCACATTTCTGCAGGAAAAACCTATTACCCTAAGCCAAGACTATTTTATTTTAAAAGAAAAATTTATTGCAGTTGTGGATTCTGAAAGTAATATGATGTGGTTCAGACCCTGGCCTTTTAGAGGCTAACCAGGGGCTTTTAATGCACAGTGATATGTTATGTAAAAGAGATATTTGTGTAATTAACAAGTCTTCTTGTCTTCACAGAAATGCATTAACTGGAAGTAGATTCTGGATATCCTATGACTCCTCAGAATGACTAACTTAAGAACACAAATATGATTTATCCCAGTTGTGGAAAGACTTTAGAGTAACACATAGGCAAATGTGACAACTAACACACACACACACACACACACCCCTCCTGAAGGGTCAGGGCTCTCCAGAGCTGACCATTTTCCTGACATCATCTTAATCTTGTCCTTTGTCACAGCACTGCACTTTTTGCTCTAAAGGTTTCAGCACTAAAAAGTGGGGAGGTGAAGCCACAGTTCAATTCAATTTATTTTTATATTGCTTCTCATACAAAGTCTCTCAAAACACTTTACAGTAAGAGATAAAATAATCATATAACACTTGCCCATATTCGAAACAGCCGCATTCACCCCAGACAGCAGGGGGGTAAAGCCATGCACAGTCTTGGGTCAGAGTCCCTGGTGAAGCACCCCTCATTTAGAAGCCATATAAAAGAACATTTCAGCAGTGACGTGGCCATAGACCATTACTCTCCAAGCCTCGCTTTCTCAGGGGACAAGTAAGAGGCTTCATTTTTCTATTCAAATAAAGCATGATCTCTCCTTAACCTTACAGGATCTCAACTGGTGACCAGTTTCCTCTCACATGCAAAACTAAAGAACTAACGCACAGGAACATATTTTCTTTCTATTGTTGCCAATTACTTTAATCACATATGATTTATGGCTTCCTGGAAAGTTATTCTGGGGCAACTCTTTTGGTTGTCTGTGTTCCATATTTTGGCCACAGAGGTAAAGGAGAAAGGCGGGTGGAAAGACAAAAATGAGTAGGCTTTTATTTAGTCAACCTCCAGCACACACACAAAAAAAAAAGAATGCTTACACTTGAACTTGAAAACTAGGAATGAATCAATGGCACTCTGAGGCAGGAAGATGGAATAAGGCAGAATGATGGAGAAAATTTTTGCTAGATAAGGCATGCATCCCTGCTAAATCCCTTCAGTCATGTCTGACTCTTTGCGATCCCATGGACTGTAGCCCACCAGGCTCCTCTGTCCAGAGGATTCTCCAGGCAAGAATACTGGAGTGGGTTGCCGTTCCCGGAGCCAGGGATTGAACCTGTGTCTCTTATGTCTTGGCAGGCAGGTTCTTTATCACTAGCGACACCTGGGAAGCCCAGACAAGGCAGCCCAAATTAAATATAAATACCCATTGAAAAATAATAATAACTAATGTTTGGAAAGGGTAGTAAGGAAACCAATACAGGCAAAAGAAAATTAGGTCAAATCAATATATCAAGTTGTTGTAATACTTTTAATTTACAGAAGGGTTATTCTGTACTTGATGTAAGGAAATTGGAGATGTTACTATTCTCTGAGAGCAATTGAGTTATCCACCATCACAAGAAAGTACAGTCTGCAGCTGAAAGCTACCATGGTTGCAGTGATGTTTATTTACAAAGCAAATAATGGTTTGAAATCACCAGGCCCCAGCTGAAAGTAATTCTCAAAAAAGAAGCCTCTCCCCTGCCCCTTACTCCATCTCCATCACATACTTTTTCAAGTATCGAGACAAAATACTCTCTATCAAAAACATATTCTTTTTCAAAAAGTACAAAAATTCAAAGAAGTCTCTAGCTTCAGGAGAATTCTCAGTATTCACATCAGTAACTAATCCAAAATATATTTGTTTAGGAAGCATGCTTCTAGTAGGATATGAACCTCTTATATCCTTTACATCTTTAAGAGAGTCACATCTTTATAATACATAATAACAAAACAGAATATATTGTAACTCATTTCTTGACCTTTTAATATTTCTGTCACTGATTGTCAGAGTTGAGAACTACTCTCTATCCTGAGGTGATGGATTATTTAATTAACCATTGACCTTTTCCCAACATTTGTTGACAATGAGCACAGTCCCATGAAAGCTGCCTGCTTTAGATATTGGTCAATTCTTCATTGTTTATCAATAGGAGCCTGCCATTTTTCATAACTTAAATAACCAGAATTACATTTGCCATTTATTTGTCCAAACCTATTTGCAAATGAATTCATGTCTGCTTCCTTTTGACTATCTATTAGAAAAGAAGAATAGGCTTACTATACCTTTTTAAAACAAATTCTATGTCAGTAAGTACATCTGATAGAATTTAATTGAATTAATCTATAGAAAAATCATGTTTTTAGTTATAGATATTTTGACAAAAGTTGCAGTAACTTTTTTTCATGATATACACCTCTCCAGGTCCCCAGCTGAATCCAACTTTTTCTAGAGAATAAGATCCTCTGGGAAAGTGAAGCAGATCCTTCAAATAGTTATTTGTAAATTCCATTCATTAGTAAGCAGAATGTTCCTGCATTTTCAAAGGGCTATTTTCTTCATAGAAGGTAATAAAATATTGTGGAATATTCTAGCTAATTAAATAGTAAAGTTAGAATCTTTAGTTTGAATGATTGGCTTATTTCAATATGCATAGCAAATAGCATGTTCATGACCCTCTTCGAACAGCTCCACATTGACCCACTTTCTTCTGGACAGGCTTCTTATTTGGATGCCATGGTGAGTAAGGGTATTTCAAGCCCAAGCCTGAGTTTTCATAAAGAGTGTTTCATTTCTGCAGACACCTCTGCTCCCAGGATCAACTAATGTGGTACCTCAGAAAGGGAAATTTTTCAGAGATTTTGAATTGGCCTCCTTTCTCTGTTGGCGTTTACTATATGCTCATCTCTCAACATATCCAGGCTTCCCTGGTGTGGCTCAGTCATTAATGAATCCGCCTGCAATGCAGAAGACCTGTGTTCTATCCTTGGGTTGGGAAGATCCCCTGGGAAAGGGAATGGCAACACACTCCAGTATTCTTGCCTGGAGAATGCCATGGACAGAGGAGCTTGGCAGTCTGTAGTCCAAGGGGTCACAAAGAGTCAGACATGACTGAGTGACTAAGCACATCTCTCAAGGATTTATTTTTGAGTTCTGAAAGCTTGAGGCTATTATCACAGCATAAAAGGGTAGTATCCAGACAGTCCAGGATCCTAGTTTTTATCCTTTATGGATGATACTGTGTACCTCATTTATTTTCTTGGTTCCTCCATTTCCTCATCTAGGAAATGGGAATATAAACAGCTACCTCTCCTACTTACTGTGAAACTGAATGAGATAATATATGCGAAGCTCCTTGCAAAGAGTAAAAGTCCAATAAAACAAAGCTGTTCTAATGTAATACTGAATTTTCCAGTTTATCATGTGGACACGGCCATTATCTCTGCAGAGTGGAATACAATATATTAGAGATGTTTTAGCAACAACTCAAGTCCATTTCCATCTCCCTGGAGTCTACAGTGTTTAAAGACTTGACATTATGGAAGTATATTGTCTTCATTAATTTATGTTAATTTTTAATGTTAGTGTATTAGTATGGTATAATATATACAAAAGTCTGTGTGTGTGTGTGTGTGTGTGTGTATACTTATACGCACAGCTGCACATTGCACACACACAGATACTTCAGGGAAAAAGAGTTTTGACCCTAAGAAAGCAAATTTTCATTAAAGCCTAAACCTGGGACATAGTACAAAGCATTAATTACTATAGGGGCCTTTTTTTTTTTTTCTTGACAAAGAAAGAGAATTCTTAAAATGAAGCTGCCTGAAATTAGCAAAAAAAAAAAAAAAAAAGTATATTTATTGATCATATTTTATGAAATTAAAAGATAGAGCTTTACAATTATGTCCAGTGAAACAGCACATGCAAGCTACATTTGTAATATTCTCTTATAGATTTGTTAACCATGTTATTTCCTCTTTCTTCTATCAATTTCCCTTCAAAGCCAAAGAGCTTATCTCCTCTTCGAGCAGAACCAAATGGGCAAATCATCAGATATCTAGATGGTTAAGTTGTACATTTGATACACGGGTGACATTAATGTAATATTATGATGGATATCTATTAGCACGTACATCACCAAAACATAGACTCTCTAACGTCTTTGACAGTGGCTGCCCTTTCCACGTCAGTGTCAATCCACACCAGAATCACAAGTATGAACAAACGTGACAGGGGAGGCTGTACCAATTATAGATGAAGGGATACTGTCTACTCCCACCGTTTGATGTGATTTATTTGGCAGTCCTTCTGCATTTGTAGGCAGCAGGTTGTAGCTGTTTATGAAGTGACAAATGGTACTCAATGACATTGAATGACTTCTGTAATCAATTTAGCTTGTCTAAAAGGTAGTCATGAATCGTAGTGCTCGTCGAATGTCAATAGGTACAGAAAACTTTCAACTTTTTGCACTAAAAACATATTCCAAGTATACACCCAAAGGGCGAAAGAAAGAAATAATAAAATTAGTTCATTTAAATAATTGTCTTTCAAAGGAGCTAAAAAAAAAAAAAAAAAACTACCATGTTTTATAAGGTTTTTCTTAAGGATTTTTTCCCTTAAGTATTACTTTTTATTGATTTGAGAGAGATGCATTTTTTTCTTGATCAGTTTTATTTGGGAGAAGGGGTAGTATATAATTATCTACACAAATGCGCAAGGGTGGAAAGAGAAAATAATTTAACTAAGATTGTCAGTGAAATAATTGAGGCCTCTATTATATAAAAAACCTTTGGGCTTATGATTCCAAATATTGACTAAAGTTTTCAATTACTATTTAACCTATTTAAACAAAACTATTTCATTCTAAGTGATTTTATTGATGAATTTAGTTTAATTAATTACATTTTTAAAAATTATCCACTATGCCCAGGTTTGGTCACATAAACAGAAGTCATTTCCCTGACAAACTGCAGAAATGTATACTGTTTTAAACTTACATGAGTTTAAGATAATACTTTTGCCTCACACATAAAACTAGTATAACGGAATAAACTCATAGGCTAGGCTAACCTTACACAAGTGTATTTAGGTATTTGTTTCAATTTAATTAGATGTAGATAGTCTTTTACATACTTAATTCAAATCACTACTGCAATAAGCCAGGAATGATTTTTTCCTATCTCTGTATTATTCAAATTTATTAAACAATATCTCACATTTGTTTGACACCATGTCAAACTCAGAACTCCTAAAGCACGGCTGCAGCTTTGGAACTGTTATGCTTTCTCGGACTTTAATCATTTTTGGCAAGGCTCCATTTCCTGTCAGAAAGTGAAACAGCTTTGGAATGTCATTTTCACGAAAGAAAACAGAGAGAATCCAAGAGGAAGTTCTCCTCCACTCCAGGTCCCATAAGATACTCCAACATGCTCACAGGAGGGCTGGAATACATCAAACATTAGCAGAGGGAAAAGGACACAATTTTCCCACATTAAAATACATGGATAAAGTTGAACTTCTGCTAAAAATAGTTCCCATGACTAATCCTATTAAGTTTTAAAAATTGTTGGGCAGTATCTTCCTTGAAACAGAATTACTCTCTGCCATCACACTGTGTTGCTGCCCACCCACCTCCCGCAAAGCCAGAAGCCCCTCAATTTTAGATCCTCATCTTTCCCTTTGTAATGACATTAGGAGAAAAGAGAGAGAAAGATTTGATAATGCCTTTTATTCTGGTCTCAAATATCAAATAAACCAAAAAAAGATAAACAGATCAAAATTATCTCAGAATACCAAAAATTCTGAAGAGCAATATGCTACCCCTATATATCTGCAGTGTTTTCCTACTCACTCAGCGTCTCCAGGGAGCAATGAGATTGCAGAAAGTAAATTAAGATGACTGAGCTGTGCCACTTTAAAGCCTAGACAATGTTGGATGCAAAAATTGAGTAGCAAATGGAAAAAGTCTATACTATTTTGGAAATGAAAGCACCTGATTTTTTGCCTCATGTGACAATCATATGGCCTGGATAGGGATGAGGAGGGGATGCAAATGGATCACTAAAAATGCTCAACAAAGCTTAAAGATCCTGAACCAAGTACGTATGTTGTCGTCTAAGACAGAGGAAGTCATCAGTGCTCCCACCATCTTCAGCTCATACTGATAATCAATGTTACTTTAGCCTTTCAGAGGAGGAGACATGGGAATATAAAGTAGTCACTGCAGAAGGAGTCATTAGGTACCATGATATTGGCATATGTTAGCTAAGTGATTAGCAATGGTGAGGTTCAGCTGCAATGAAACCTAAGCCCAGCTGATGCCATTAACATGCTGGATCTAATGAACCCCATAGACCACATTAAAGCAGAGAAAGCAAAATGACAATTGGAGAATGGCTTTTAACGAAGTCATCAATCCAAAAAGGAGGGGGTAGGGGGACCATGTTATTTGAGAAACCTTTATAGAACTACTGGACAGTCTCTTACTTAAGCATGTTTTAAAGGACAGGCAGGTAACCCATCCCTAATTATGCTGCTGCTAAGTCACTTCAGTCGTGTCCGACTCTGTGCGACCCCATAGACGGCAGCCCACCAGGCTCCGCCGTCCCTGGGATTCTCCAGGCAAGAACACTGGAGTGGGTTGCCATTTCCTTCTCCAATGCATGAAAGTGAAAAGTGAAAGTGAAGTCGCTCAGTCGTGTCTGACTCTTCGCAACCCCATGGACTGCAGCCCACCAGGCTCCTCAGTCCATGGGATTTTCCAGTCAAGAGTACTGCAGTGGGATGCCATTGTCTTCTCCATCCCTAATTATGAGGAGATATTTCGGAAAGTATTTGGGCTTTTCCTCTTTCTAGTTTCACCTTAGCATGTAGAATATTAATTAACCAACTGATTTAGAGTTGTACACTTTGTCACCATACTGTGCAAATATCTATAAGCTACATTAGTCATAAAGAAAAGATCCTTTTTTACGGGTTCTAAATCAAACTGCACATGTTTAAGCTAATCTATAATTCACAGCCACTCAAGCATCAGTCTTATTCTGTATAATATATTTCATTAAAAACTGTGACCTAGACCTCTATCAACATATAGTTCTGTCCAGAAAGGATTTGTTCACCTTCATGCTAACCAAGTTTTTCAGTTCGCTGTGCAGGTGTAAAAGGTTCTAGCTTAATATGAGCTGGTCCAAACAAATTTTTTGGCCAACCCAATAGTTACCAAAGCAACTGAGAGGGAAAATCTTCAAGTTCACCAAGGGAAACAAACTCTCAGTTGACTCAGTGGTAAAGAGCTGCCTGCTAATACAGGAAATGTGAGTTCAATCCCTGGGTCAGGAAGATCCCATGGAGAAGGAAACGGCAAACCACTCCAAAACCTCTGTCTGGAAAATCCCACTGACAGAGGAGCCTGGTGGGCTCTAGTTCATGGGGTTGCAAGAGAGTCGGACACAACTTTGCAGCTAAACAAGAAGCATTGTAGTGAGCAGTAAAGCATGTGAGTGCAGGAGCCACAACCCCTGGGTTTAACTCTCAGCTCTGCTATTTACTAATCCTAATGTGATAACTTCTGTAGCAGTGTTGGGCCAGCAGAAAAAGAAAGAACATAGAGAGTTAAGATAGACAAAGAAGACTGAAAGCAGCAAACAAGTGGTGTTTACTTCCCTTTTGAGCAGCAATCTTATAGTACCCACAATACAGAACTTAATATTGTTAGACAGTCAGTGAATTTTGATTGATCTCCTATGGATACACATGGTTTGCTCTCTGCCTGAACCATCAAACAACAAATCTGAATCACTATCCCCTAAGACCAACAGGATCCAAACTCTCAGAAACTTTGTACAAAGCCTGTATGTCAACAAGCAGAAATAATTAGGAAGGATAAATCATTGCTCTTAAAAACAGAATCATCCCACATCTAGAAAGATTACAATTTTATAAGCCATTTATAAAAGTTTCAGGGCAACATGACCCAAGCTCAGAGAACTTCAGGTTTCTATTTAAGAAGACAAATTACAATAGATATTTCAATTTTAAAATTTAACATAAGTGAAGGGATTGTCATTTGCAACAGAGGGTACAGGCTGGATCTAAGTACATATGGGCTTATGTAAAAATAGAAGCCCATTTTCCTAGCCTCAGATTCATGTGTTCTAATTCTACTCGGCCACTAACTGTGTAAGTCCACATTAAATCTCTCTCTACTTCAGTGTTCCTTCATGCAAAGTGGGACTATAATCATGGCTACCTCATGGGGTTATTGTAACAGCTAAATGAGAAAATACATATTAAGCACTTAAAACACTGCCTAATACACAAACAACCCACAAAAAATCAGCTATTATAATTCATTGTGCTAGATATTATGTAGATGTTTATCATTTTATGTGAGACTCAATTCCAGATTCCTTGGAACCAGTTTCCCTTCTCTTTTGCCTAAATGCACATCAGATAATCTCTGTACAAATTCTAGCACAAAAGATCCCACTCCTCAGATCCTCCTCAATTCCTCCACATCAGTAATAGCTCTAAATCTTAGGAATCCAGTTAAACTATCTCCTCTTCTTCTCTGCTATCTGCTCTGTCCTGCTTCCCTTCTCTGTTGGGCTAATGTCTTTGGTCATTGACTGTGAGTCTTGGTGTTCCTAAATTCAACATTCAGGCTTTGAAACCTAGGAGAACTTCTTCAACAGCATAAACGTATCTGGATTTATTGGCCAGCTGAGTCCACCAGCGATGATTCAAAGTGTCCACTGACTTCATGGTTGCTTTTGCATTGACTTCTTTGCAGCACTGCCAGCCCAAACCTAGGTTTCTGAAGGATGCCTGTAGGGGGATAGTCACCAAAGATCGACTCTGATGAACAGCTTGCTGCAGCTCTAATGGTGAGACATATAAAATGCATCATACATTAAATTTAATGTTGCCTCATTAGTCTTAATTAGATTCCTACATTACGCCAGGATTATGGTTTCTCTGTGTTTATGATTTCTCCTAAAATGAATCTAGCCCAGATAATACTTTAGTGTACTTTTTAAACCTTTGAATAAAAATGTCCACTAATGGATTAATATTATTAATAAATATTCTTTATCTTATAAAAATAAAGCAAAAGAAAGGCAAGCTAAGTGTATTTCTTAGGAGTTTCATGTCATACAAAAGGCTTATAAAGGAAGGCCTGTAACTTAGGAGTAAACTTAAAAACTGCAAACATTTGCTCACTAAGAAAAGTAATTGGTCTATTATTTCCTTTATTCCCCTTTCTATCATTATGCATAATATGTAATATGTTTTTTTTCAATAAAAAGTAGTTGCTTCTTGCCTCTTCTCCCCCATTTCATAGTTTATCTTCTCCTTTTATTAGCATTCACTATGAAGACATATCACATTCAGTATCATCATATAGCTATTAAAGAATTAAGGAGCTTGAGAAACCATAGACTGCAACTCTTTTTTAATTATAAAAATTGTAGCCCACAAGTTTTAGAGACTAATGGAGAACATAGAAGTAATGGTAAATCCTTGACCAGAAGCCAGATTTTCTGGCTCACAACTTATTGTATATATGATCAACTCCATAATGTATCTGAGATATATTTGTCTGCCATGGTCCAAACACATCCTGAAATGCAGGTCTCTGACTCCTGACTGTGAGTTCACACATTCACGCAGCTGCCACACCTGAACAGACTCCAAAATGCCTGTTGCTTGGCTGCATTTTTATCGGCAATCCTGTACTCATAAAAAGAAAAACCAAAGAAACTACACTGTGAATCAGGTCTGTTAAGAATAATTCTTCAGTTCTCCATCACTGTATAGTGAAAGGGTTGATAGTATAGAAGCCTTAAAAGCCTACCTATCATTTATATGTATATGCTAGTAATTTAAGGATTGTAACAGACCTTAAATAACAGATTCAAGACTCTGGTCCTACTGTAGACTCAGGACGAAGTAGTTTTGACTCCTGTTAAAAATGGACATGATTTCTTCTCTTGTCTCTCTGAGCTTCCCACTGCCCTCCAGCATTTGCTGAAATCTGACAGTGCCACAGCAGAGCAAACTCTCATCTGGGAGGAAAATATTAAGATTCAGGGCCCAAAGAGGAAACAAGAGAGTGGCAAGGAGAGAAGAATTCAGAACCAAATAATATTCTTGTGCAACCTGGAAACACTAAGCTAAGCATGGAGAATATTTCAAATTTGCCAGCCCCTTAAAACTGTGAGCATGAGGACAGATAGCCACAGGGAAAACTGGAAGGATTGGAAGGAGCAAGGAAACACTGAGAAGTCAAAGAACATTTTAGGCCAAATTGCTTTTGGTCAATATGTATATATTCATTTCTGTAATCTACATATTTTGGAAATGAAGATCTATTTGCCAAACCAGCAAAGATACTTATATGTTCACCCAGGAATCATACAGGATTATCATGAGTCATTTTCCATCATTTTATCCTAACTTGCTGTTAATTTTAATGATTCCTCAAAACAAACCCCTTAATAGTATATATTCAAAGCCTTGAGTTCCTAAAAAATTGTAAAACCACTTCCAAATCAGCCCCAACATTTGAAAGTTAAAAAAACTATATTTTGGGAATAAAACTTTTAACTACACAATGCACTATTTACATAAAGTGATGTCGAAAGCTTTCTGAACTATAGAAAGACATTTAAAGAAGAATCAGATACGTGATATACTGCTTATGATCTAAAGTATATAATTTATGATGTAATTACTGCATTTTATTGTGCATATTTTAGAGGCATACAAACTTGAAAAAGTTAATATTAAATACTCCAAAAAATGATATCCCATGAACTTTTAACAAATTTATACTTGGAGATCTAATAGTCATGTAATGAAATGGACAGTAGCTTTGCTATTAAACTTTTAGTTTAGTAGCAAACTATCAAACCACCCACGAAATGTCAAAATATTCTGTATACCTCAGACTTAGAGGTGTCTGACTCTCTGTGATTTATGGAAACATTATTTATAATGCATTTTATGTTCATTGCAGTCCAGTGCTGTACCTTTTATAAACCTACTGATTAATATCAAACAGTGAACAAATCTGACAAGCAGGATTACCAATCTAACAAAACTGTTTATAGTGTGAATGAAAAAGGCCCACCATTTCCAGGCAATGTACTTAATAATAAAATCCTGTTTTACTTAAGTGGTGAAGGGATTACTTAACTGTCAAAGTTCCTTTAACTGTTAAGAGCTGCCACATTAAAGATACACTATTCAAAAGCACCAACAGAATACTTCATGGCAGTTTATTAATCATTATCATATTTTCACATATAAATATAATATAATTGATGTGTAAAAAATAAAATAAATTCAACTATTTAAAATTAAGTCGGCTCCCCCTAAGGAATTTTTAGGGTAGAGATAAACAAAAACTTAATTATTTTTTATAAAGATTTGTCTCACTTTTTAAAAATACTACATATTTTTTGTGAAGCAAGATATTGATATATACCATGGATTGAGTTTGAACATTTTTCTTTAGAAACAGAACTTTCATAAGGTTCATAACTTACATGAGGTATTTTGTAAAACCCTTTCTTTAATTTTGACAAATATACTAGTCTATTTCTTTAGTTACATAGATATTATAATAAAACTACAGTTTATAGTGAGAAAGTAGTTTTTAGCTCCATAATCATTAAAAACTATTGGAATATCAGCAACAAATAAAATAATTCATATTACTAAATTCAATTATTGGAAATGAGTGCATTTGATAGATGAATGAAGAGTTGAATAAAGCTACTCTAAAACTTTTTTTAAAACTATACCATTCCCAAAACAAACAGGAAAAAAAATTATGCAAAGGGCTATTCCTATGATGATTCCAAATCGTGTTTTTGTTAGTATAAGACAGGAAATCGCTAAACTTAACTTTAAGATGACAATTTCCTTTAAATTATTTTTAATTAGCATAAATATTACATCCAGGGAAAGAACAATAGTTTACAGAGTCCAAAACACTGACTTTTTTTCACATCTACATGTTCATCTTGAGCCTATGTTCTTGGAAATCACAAGAGAAAATTTTCTAAAGACTTACATAGTAATAAACAAAGAAGAATATGAGTAAATAAAGTTGTAGCATCTAATTCAATTTCCCCCAAAGAGAACAAAATAATGTTGGTAAGGAGTAATATCACTAGTAGTAGCAAAGAAAGAAGTTCCATAGATCCATTCCACTATAGAAGCAACAATTAAGCTGGCAAAAATGTACAGAATTAACCCTTTTGAAACTCTGGATACTAGGAAATCTTACAATAGGAAATCTTAGAATAATTGCGGAGTGATTAATGAACAAGGAAGCTACTATATTTTGGCATTTAAGGATACTCCAATCAGGTTACTGCTAACTGCTGAGATAATGTAACAGAGACTTACATGACCACACATAATAAAGGATAGAGTCTTTGCAAGAGTAGTTTGTAAATATTACTAAAGAAATAGACAACTACAGTCCACAAGTCACAACAGCAAACTCTGGGGAGAGATTAATTTCTGATTCCCACAGTTACTACCTTATGATATGCAAAATGCCCAGTTTTCAAGTAAACATTATGAGACATGCAAAGAAATAGGAAAGTATGACTTATTTTCAGGATGGAAAGAATTTGGCAGAAACCACACCTGGAACCCCAGAGATTAAGCATCCAAGCAGGAACTTTAAATCAACTGTCTTTCATATGCTCAAAGAGTTAAAAAAAAATTGTAAAATAATTAAAGAGAAAATGATAGCTCAAGAAATAGAGAATATCAAAAAGAAATAAACACCAATAGGATTCAAACAGAAATTCTGAGGCTACAAACTACAATATCTGAAATGTAAAATTCACTAGAGGGGTTCAACATATATTTGAGCAGGCAGAAGATTCACTAAACTTGAATATATGCCATTTGAATTTATCTAGTCTGGTGAACAGAGGAGAAAGAAATGAAGGGACAAGATCAGATCCTAAAATATCAGTGAGGTACCCTCAAGTACATCAATATACACAATATGATAGTCCAGAACAAAAGCAGAGAGAAAGGGACAGAGAGAATATTTAAAGAAACAATGGCTAAAAACAAAACAACAACAACAACAAATAACCAATTTGGTGTTGAATCTATACATCCAAAAAGCTCTACCAACTCTAACCAAAAGAAACACAAAGAGATCCACAGACACATAATTAAACTGTTGAAAGTCAAAGAAAGACTCTTGAAAGCATCAAGACAGAGATAGAGCTCCTCTTGTATAATGTATCTTCAGTAAGTTTAATAGCAATTTCTCATCAGAAACCATGGAGGCCAGAATGCAGGGGGATGACATATTAAAGTGATTAAAGGGAAAAAAGAAAATCCTATCAACCAATAATTCTGTGTCTAGCAAAACTATTTTTGAAAAATGAAGGAGAAATCAAGACATTCCCATATAAACAGAAGCTGGGGGCACAGAAGTTACAAGAATGGTCAAAGTGAACTTTTCAGGCTGAAATTAAGACACTAGACAGCAGACCAAAGCCATTTGTTCAGTTCAGTCACTCAGTTGTGTCCAACTCTTTGCGACCCCGTGGACTGCAGCACATCAGGTCTCCCCAGCTATCAACAACTCCCAGAGTTTACTCAAATTCATGCCATCCAACCATCTCATTCTCTGTCATCCCCTTCTCCTCCCACCTTCAATCTTTCCCAGCATCAGGGTCTTTTCAAATGAATCAGTTCTTCACATCAGGTGGCCAAAGTATTGGAGTTTCAGCTTCAACATCAGTCCTTCCAATGAATATTCTGGACTGATTTCCTTTAGGATGGACTGGTTGGATCTCCTGGCAGTTCAAGGGACATTCAAGAGTCCTCCAACACCTCCGTTCAAAAACATCAATTCTTCAGCATTCAGCTTTCTTTATAGTCCAACTCTCACATCCATACGTGACACTGGAAAAACCATAGCCTTGACTAGACGGCCTTTGTTGGCAAAGTAATGTCTCTGCTTTTTAATATGCTTTCTAGGTTGGTCATAACTTTTCTTCCAAGGAGAAAGCACTTTTTAATTTCATGGCTGCACACACCATCTTCAGTGATTTTGGAGCTCCCCAAATAAAGTCTGTCACTGTTTCCACTGTTTCTCCATCTATTTGCATGAAGTGATGGGACTGGATGCCATGATCTTAGCTTTCTGAATGTTGAGCTTTAAGCCAACTTTTTCACTCTCCTTTTTCACTTTCATCAAGAGGCTCTTCGGTTCTTCACTTTCTGCCATAAGAGTGGTGTCATCTGCATATCTGAGGTTATTAATATTTCTCCCAGCAATCTTGATTCCAACTTGTGCTTCCTCCAGCCCAGCGTTTCTCATGATGTACTCTGCATATAAGTTAAATAGGCACGGTGACAATATACAGCCTTTATGTATTCCTTTCCCTATTTGGACCAGTCTGTTGTTTCATGTCCAGTTCTAACTGTTGCTTCCTGACCTGCATACAGATCTCTCAGGAGGCAGGTCAGGTGATCTAGTATTCCCATTTCTTTCAGAATTGTCCACAGTGTATTGTGATCCACACAGTCAAAGGCTTTGGCATAGTAAATAAAACAGAAATAGATGTTTTTCTGGAACTCTCTTGTTTTTTCGATGATCCAGCGGATGTTGGCAATTTGATCCCTGGTTCCTCTGCCTTTGCTAAAACCAGCTTGAACATCTGGAAGTTCACAGTTCACATACTGTTGAAGCCTCACTTGGAGAATTTTGAGCAATACTTTACTAGCATGTGAGATGAGAGCAATTGTGCAGTAGTTTGAGCATTCTTTGGCATTGTCTTTCTTAGGGATTGGAATGAAAACTGACCTTTTCCAGCTCTGTGGCCACTGCTGAGTTTTCCAAATTTGCTGGCATACTGAGTGCAACACTTTCACAGCATCTTCTTTTAGGATTTAAAATAGCTCAACTGGAATATCATTACCTCCACTAGCTTTGTTCGTAGTGATGCTTCCTAAGGCCCACTTGACTTCACATTCCAGGATGTCTGACTCTAGGTGAGTGATCACACCATCATGATTATCTGGGTGGTGATCTTTTTTGTATAGTTCTTCTGTAGCTCAAAACCATACAAGAGATAACTTCAGTAAAGGTAACTTCATAGGAAAATATAAAAGTCAGCATTATCTTATTTTTTGTTTGCAGCTCTTTTTTTAAAAAAATGTGATGTAAAACATAAATGCATAGAAAAGTAACTCTAAATCTAAGTTAATGGCACATGATTTAAAAAGAAGTAGTCTGGGACAACAACAAACTGAAATGATGGGAGACAGAATTGTAAAGGAGAAGTTTTCGTATACTATTAAAGCTACATTGTCATTGATTCAAGTTAAATTGCTAGATATTTAGAAGGTAAATATTATTATCAGAAGTAGCTAAGAAAGTAACAAAAAGAAATACAGAAAAGGAAGCAAGGAGGGAGTTAGGACACTAGGATAAAACCAACTAAATAGAGAAGGCAGAATAGAGGTCCAGTTCAGTTCAGTTCAGTCGCTCATTCATGACCAACTCTTTTGAGACCCGATGGACTGCAGCATGCCAGGCTTCCCTGTCCATCACCAACTCCCAGAGCTTGAGCTTACTGAAATTCATATCCATTGAGTCAGTGATGCCATCCAACCATCTCATCCTCTGTCGTCCCCTTCTTCTTCCGCCTTCAATCTTCCCCAGCATCAGGGTCTTTTCCAATGAGTCACTTCTTTGCATCAGGTGGCCAAAGTACGGGAGTTTCAGCTTCAGCATCAGTCCTTCCAATGAATATTCAGGACTGATTTCCTTTGGGATGGACTGGTTGGATCTCCTTGCTGTTCAAAAGACTCTCAAGAATCTTGTTCAACACCACAGTTCAAAAGCATCAATTCTGTGGTGCTCAGTCTTCTTTATAGTCAAACTCTCACATCCATACATGACTACTGGAAAAACCACAGCTTTGACTAGAGGGACTTTGTCAGAAAAGTAATGTCTCTGCTTTTTAATATTTGGTCTAGGTTGGTCATAACTTTTCTTCCAAGGAGCAAGCGTCTTTTAATATCATGGCTGCAGTCACCATCAGCAGTGATTTTTGGAGCCCCACAAAAATAAAGTCTGTCACTCTTTCCATTATTTCCCTATCTATTTGCCATGATGCAATTGGACCAGATGCCATGATCTTAGCCTTCATTTATGCCCTGACCAGTAATGCTGAAGAAACTGAAGTTGAATGGTTCTATGAAGACCTACAAGACCATCTAGAACTAGCACCCAAAACAGATGTCCTTTTCATTATAGGGGGCTGGAATGCAAAAGTAGGAAGTCAAGAAATACCTGGAGTAACAGGCAAATTTGGCCTTGGAGTACAGAATGAAGCAGGGCAAAGGCTTATAGAGTTTTGCAAAGACAACACACTGGTAATAGCAAACACCCTCTTCCAACAATACCAAGAGGAGACTCTACACATGGACATCACCAGATGGTCAATATAGAAATCTGATTGATTATATTCTTTGCAGCCAAAGATGGAGAAGCTCTATACAGTCAGCAAAAATAAGACTGGGAGCTGATTGTGGCTCAGATCATGAACTCCTTATTGCCAAACCAGACTAAAATTGAACAAAGTAGGGAAAACCACTAGACCATTCAGAATAGAGGTATTGAGGAGCAAAAAACATATAAAACATGTAAAAAATAAATTTAAAATTGTCAGAAGTAAATCTTTCCTTTTAAGTCATCATTTTAAATGTACATGGAATTAACTCACCAATTAAAATACAGGAATTGGAGTAATGAATTAACAAAAATAAAAGCTTGATCCAAATATCTGCTATTTACAAGTAACTCACTTTAAATCCAAAGACAAAAAATGTGTTGAAAATGAAAGGATGGAAAAAGATAGTACATACAAGTAGTACCCAAAAGAGAGCAGGAGTATCTATACTAACATCAGAAAAAGAAGACTTTAAGTCAAAGATTTTTACAAGGGACAAAGAAGCACTTTACATATTTATACAAATGTTAATATATCAAGAAGATAAAACAACTGTAAACACTGCTAAGACATAGCAAAATTTATGAGACCCATAGTTCTCTATTTAAAATACATTAGCTACCATTTCCCTGATTGTAGCCCCTAAATTGCCAACTTAAATCACTTTAAAATATTTCCTATTTTTTATCTCCAAAAATGCTGCTTATAGAAACAGCATTTCTTTGTTTTGTTTTGCTTCTCAAGTCCCAATTTACTCCATGAGCAGAGTCATCACCTGGCCCCACATAATCCCCTAGCCTAGAGGATTGTCTTCTGGACTGGTAATTCACCTAAAAGAACAGACTGATTTTGACAATCTGGGTTTTCCTTTATTCATAATTCTGTGATTATTTTGAAATTACTCTAATTGTGAAATATTCCACAGTATTCATCATAGTTACTAATTGTGATCTTTGTACACTTACACTGCATTAATAACCATAGGACTAACTTGTGTGTGCTATGTGTACTAATTCACTTCAGTCGTGTCTGACTCTTTGTGACCCCATGGACTGTAGCCCACCAGGCTCCTCTGTCCATGGGGATTCTCCAGGCAAGATACTGGAATGGACTACCATGCTCTCTCCTCCAGGGAATCTCCCCAACCAGGAATTGAACCCATGATCTCTTTCATCTCCTGCATTTGCAGGCAGATTCTTTACCACTGAACCACCTGGGAAGTCCTAACCAACATACATGTTTTAGTATTATTCATCTAGTAAGTCATTTATATTTATTAGTAAAATACTCACAAGAGGATTAATCTGAAACATATACAAGTGTGTACACAGACACACGTATATATAATAGAGGACATAATTAAGTTGTTGATAAAATATATCATCTCAATTGAATTGTCAGTTTAAAGAATAACTGAATAAAAATTACTTGCAGTGAAGTTCACCTTCACTTAAAGTTTGAACTTTGCTTTATTGTTGCTTGTCATTTTGTAATAGATTTGTGGAAATTATTTCTCAGTTTCCTCAAACTTCTTAGACAGGTCATTTTATATTTTTTATTATTTCTTTTCTTTAAGCATACTCTAAAATCTCTCATAGATGACTAAAACAAGAATAAAATCCAACCCCCTCCCAAAGGCACACTTCTTTAGAAAATACTATAATTTAAATTTGAAAAAGGAAGCCTAAGTTGTTCAGTTCTAATTCTGGATTCTCTTCTCCATTTCAGCGGAATATACACTTGGCATTTATAATTTTCCAGGTTCAGGAGTCACAAATCACATATCTTGATTTGTTCTTATGCTTAATGTGAACAATTTCAATTTTATTATTTTGAACTTCTTGGTAATATGAACTACACGAAAATCATATCATGGTGAGTTAGGACTGCAGTGAGAAAAGCTGGGAAGACGACATCTGACATACATTATTGATGTAATCTCCCCTAGTCTAATCAAAACATCAACTAGTATTCCAGAACTGAGCAGCTGCCAGGCCCAGCAGGCATGTCACTTCTCCAGGTATAAAAGATCTGTGTACCTCAGGGATAAAAAATGATTATAGCAGGCTGGTTCCCCTGGAAGAAAAGAAATCAAGAGTTGCTAAACTGAGTTCTTCCTACCACTGATTCTATAAGTTCAAACTTCCTAGATACTAGGAATGAAGAGGCTTCCTTTAGATACCCTAAAGGAGAACAGCATTCACCAGCAGAACACCACACACTTGCAGATGTGGACTACAAATTTTTCCATCATGTAGGGGATTGCTACTGCACAAGGCTGCCAAAATTAAGCTGGCACCACAGAGTGTGATGTACAATAAGCTGGCAAGGAAAAATTGCAGTGTTCCTCAGGGACCAGCAACTAAAGGGGGAGAAGAAGCAGAACATCCAGACTAGACAGTCCCTAGTAAAATAGAACTGCAGATAGAAATCAGTAGATTTAATTGACACAGAACAAACTGTAAATGTACATAAAATGATTCAATCACAACATTAGGAAAAACCAACCCAAACAGAAAACATGGTTATCAAATTTTAAAATGTAATATAAAGGGGGCGTAGTGGGAGGGGAATAAAACATTTTAATTTTTTAAAAAGTATAATATATAAATTAAAGATGAATATGTTACTGATGAGACTTGACTAATTTTCCTGAAAAATCAAGTATAGGAAATATCTCAAAATATAGAAAAAAGATACAAAAACCCAGAAATCATAAAAAAAAAAAGTTAACCAACTTAGAGGAATTCCTCAGGAGATATGTTTTATAAAATAAATTTCACATGAATTAAAGATTTGAGTAAAATATAAAACAACAATAATCACAGAAAAAATTTAGAATGTCATGTATTTTACCTAGTGTTAGGCCAAAAGATCAAAAAGGGGGAAAGAGAAAACATTTGCTATGCAGACTTAACTTCTGCAGCAAAAGATAGCATAAATAAAGCAATGTGCACATGTTAGAACAGGAAAAAATGTCTACAAAGATTATAAAAGGTTGTAGGTAAATAATTAGAATGTAGTAGTTATAAGCTGATGAGAAAAGTGTAAGAACCTTATGTGTAGTAAGTTATCTTTTGTTGCATATCAAGTTGTCTCCCAAAGTTAGAAACTTAGCAAATATTTATTTCTTCACAGTTTCTATGAGTCAGTGATTGGGGAGTACCTTACCTAGGTTCTTTTACTCTAAATCTCTCCTAAAGTCTCAGTTAAGCTGGGCCACTATAGACTCATGAAGTCTGAATTAGTCGGAGGAGAGCTGCTTTCAAATGTCCTTACGTGGTTTCCAGCAGGCTTCCTTCCTCGATACATGGACCTCTTCATAATGCTGCCTCAAGACATTTCAGATGACTTCCCACATCGTGAACAGCAGGAAGCAAGCAAGAGAGAGTACTCAAGAAGAAAATCTGCCGCCATTTTTTTTTAACCTTATCTCAAAAGTGATGTCCCATTACATCTTCTGTATTCTACCTGTTAGAAGCTGATAACTAATTGATAACTAAATCCAATGCACAAAGTGAAAAGTTGACACGAGGGGATAAATGTCATGAGTCAGGAATTATTGATGATATCTTAGAGGATGCTCCTACCCCTACTATGGAAACACATTTCCATAGTCAAAATCCCTGACTCATGATGTACATATGTGTATATATGTATTATTTTTCAAACTGACAATTAAGGAAATGCATATTAAAGTCTTTAGTAATGAGATATCACTTTGTACCCAACAGAATGGCAAACCCTCAAAAAAGTAAGTGTAATCCCTCTAGAAATTTTAATTTTTATGCTTAAAATTAAAATATACATATTATTCAACTAGGAATTTCACTTTTTTAAATATATCCTGTAGAAATAAAATCAACAATATTTAGAAGTATGTGTGATAAGATATTATTTGTAATAGCTGAAACTAAGGTTGCTTGGGAGTCAGATGAATGACTATGATTAAGAGTGGTGGCAAAATAAATTGTGGTTCACTTTTACCATGGAACAATATGCAACTTTTTAAAATAACTAGTTTTAAAGCTATACTGGTTATCTTACAGGGATTTTGGTAAAATGTTATGCAAAGAAATAAACATAATATGATTTCATTGTTATAAATAAAAACAATATCTATTGATTGATCAGTTATATAATTATACTGTATATCCATCTTATATATATAATTTTATGAGAAAGGAAAAAAAAACATGTGGAGAAAAAGAAATACATTGAGAAGTAGATACCAGGTTATTTATAAATAAAAAAAAAATCTGTACAAAGATATATAGAGAAATGGTTATTAAATATATATACATATGTTTACATATATATACAAGTCAATAGATGGATACATACCTAGATACATAAATAGATACCAATGCATGGACAGAAGACATCTATGCATCTATCTGTACATATATTTGAGTGTGTGAATGTGCGTGAAAGTGAAAGGGTTAGTTGCTCAGTCGTGTCTAACTCTTTGCGACCACAGAGGAGCCCTGCTCATGGAATTCTCCAAGCGAGAATATTGGAGAGGATTGCCATTTCCTTCTTCAGGGAATCTACCCAACCCAGGGATCAGACCTGGGTCTCCCACATTGCAGGCATAGTCTTTATCAACTGAGCCACCAGTAAATGAAGAATTTTTCACTCTTACAAGAGCCTTAAAACATAAAAAGAAGCAAACAAAAATGTTGTTGCTTCTACCACACTCTCTTTAAGGAGGCTCTTCCTTTTTTCCAGCTCAATCACTCAGTTGAGTCTGACTCTTTGCCCGCCCTCCCCCCATGAACCATAGTCCACCAGGCTCCCCTGTTCATGGAATTTTCCAGGAAAGAATACTAGAGTGGGTTGCCATTTCCTTCTCCAGAGGATCTTCCCAACCCGGGGATTGAACCTACATCTCCTAAATCCTGTATTGGCAGGCAGAATCTTCACCACTGAGCCACCTGGGAAGCCCAGGTGAGTAGCCATCTTAAGCAAGAGAGTTCAAACCATAAATCACACAGGGACACAGATCTGCCACCAAAACAAGTACTTATTGAGTGGGAGAATCACCTCCAAGTAATACAGGTGAAAGACCTGCTGACAGATCTGAGCACGTTACCCTTTACCAGACAATTGTTCTCTACAATTTCATACATTCATTTATGCTAAATCAACTCATGTATTTTGGCTTATGAGCGAATAGTCTTTGTCATTTTTTATATTTATGGTCTTTAGAATAAACCACACTTTATATTCAGGAAAATTATTAAAACTGGAAAATGTACTACTCTGCTAGGCAGACAAGAAAGATAATACAAAAGGAAGGTCTTTCAAATATGTAATTGTTGCTTTGTCTCCAGAAAAATAAAGTGCTTTTACATTACAGGCAAGATGAACCAGTATTATCTTCACTACAGAGCACAGCTCTTCACATTCTAACCACAAATAAAATAAGAGCTAAAGTCTTGTGTTTCCATGTGTATCAATTAGCAAATGAATTTTGAAGCACTGAAAGTATAATCTCAAAAAAAGTTTATTTACAAAGCATGTGAGAGTTTTAAAAATAAATAAATAAAGGTGAAAGTCTATTTCTAAATAGCAGTCTAACCTCAGAAAACTTGCTCTGACCACAGTCAAATTCAGATCTTAGCTATCTTTGGAGAGAGGTTTTTAAAACCGCCAATTCTCACAATGCTGTGAAACACAAAGAAACAAATAATATATAGTATCCTACTTGCCATTAAAAAAAAAAAAAGAGTTCTTTCGTCACATATTTCAAACTCCCATTGACTCAAATGAAAAGGGCCTTTTTACTGATGCTATTGTGAAAGAAATCCCTCAGCCACAATTCACTCTTGAACCGTCTGCTCTTAAATGCTTTTACATCACGATACCTCCTTTCAATATGGCCTGTTTACAAAAGAAACAGAGCATGATAACCAATTCCTGAATCTTTTTTGAAGACAAAACATTCTCTCTGCACAAACTTCCTTTACAGTTGACACTACTCCATACATACTTCTTCAATTAATGATGGACCACACCTACCACTTGCCCATAGACTGCAATTTCACTCTAATTACTATTACTTCTAACTGCTGATGAATGGAACAGCTGAAGTTTATATGCATGCTGCTGCTATCTCTTCAGTCATGTCCGACTCTATGTGACCCCATAGACGGCAGCCCACCAGGCTCCCCTGTCCCTAGGATTCTCCAGGCAAGAACACTGGAGAGGGTTGCCATTTCCTTCTCCAATGCATGAAAGTGAAAAGTGAAAGTGAAGTCACTCAGTCGTGTCCAACTCTTCGCGACCCCATGGACTGTAGCCCACCAAGCTCCTCCATCCATGGGATTTTCCAGGCAAGAGAACTGGAGTGGGGTGCCATTGCCTTCTCTGGTTTACATGCATACTAGACACCAATTCCTATAATTTCATTCATCAGAAAGGTTTTCAGAGTTGTTAAGGAAGAGGAAAGTGAATCTAACTATTGACCACGTGAAAAACTCCATTATGTAAGTCACTAACATTTTTAAAAGCAATGTTATAGGAGATAAATGTAATCCAAAGAAAAACATTTTCTAAGTAGTTCCTAACGACCCTGGAAATTCAAAGAAATATCCATAAATGATTAGAATATTTAGAAGCAAAGGTTGATTTATTCACAGTGAGAAAAATTGTACATTCTAAATTTTTTAAATTATGGTTACCACAAGTATTAAGGGGAAAATGATTTGTGCTACATCAAAACAGAAGATGAATTTTGAGTCTAATTTTTTCCCCATGTCACATGACCTGCAGAATCTTAGTTCCCAGACTAGGAATTAAACCTGTGACCTTGGCATTCAAAGCTCTGAGTCCTAACCACTGGACCACCAGCAAATTTCCAAAAGTGCCTAATTTTTAAAATATAGGAATCTAAAACTTTGAAATTGTAAACTATACAAAGAAAATTTCCTTGTTCAGAAAAAAAAGCTGTTTAATGTTAGTTTTTAAGTTGAAGAAATCCCAGGAGGTGCTGAAAACTGAGATTTGGAAGTGATAAAAGTATTAAAGACATCACACAGCTAACAAATGACAGAACAAAATTCAAGCCCAGTTCTGTGTTCCATGTTTTTAACCACTCTGCCATGTTGCTCTAATTTTGGGGTCCTGCTAACAAATATGCAATATAGGGCAAGAGAAAAAAAAAAATCCCCCCAAAAAAAACTTCAATTAATACTTTATAAGCTATAAAAGAGATCAGTCCTGGGTGTTCATTGGAAGGACTGATGCTGAAGCTGAAACTCCAATACTTTGGCCATGTCATGCAAAGAGTTGACTCACTGGAAAAGACCCTGATGCTGGGAGGGATTGGGGGCAGGAGGAGAAGGGGATGACAGAGGATTAGGTGGCTGGATGGCATCACCGACTCGATGGACATGAGTTTGAGTAAACTCCGGGAGTTGGTGATGGACAGGGAGGCCTGGCGTGCTGCGATTCATGGGGACACGACTGAGCAACTAAACTGAACTGAACTGAAGCTATAAAAGGAGTTATTACATTTGTGAAGGAGAATAAGTATCTATTAAAAAGGAACATTCAGAGAAAAAGTAGTCTTAAAAATTAAAAATATGAAAGCCAAAATTAAAACTTAAAGAGGTATAGAAGACAAAGTTAAGGAAACCTCTCAGAAAATAAAGAAAAGGACAAAAAAATAATCGAGAAAAATAAAAAAAAAACAGAGTCAGTATGGGTGATCCACACTGCAAAGACTAAATAATTGGAATTGAGAGAAAGAGAGAACAAAGGGGAGAAAGAACCCAAAAAATAATTCAAGATAATATTACTCTAGGGAAGTCATGAGTTTCTAGATTGAAGGAACATACTAAAAGCTCATGATAAAAGATGTCATGAAATACACAGTGAGTAAACCACCATGACAGAGAAGGCACTGGCGACCCACTCCAATACCCTTGCCTGGAGAATTCCGTGGACGGAAGAGCCTCGTGGGCTGCAGTCTGTGGGGTCGCGAAGAGTCGGACACGACTGAGCAACTTCACTTTCACTTTTCACTTTCATGCATTGGAGAAGGAAATGGCAACCCACTCCAGTGTTCTTGCCTGGAGAATCCCAGGGACGGGGGAGCCCGGTGGGCTGCCGTCTATGGGGTCGCACAGAGTCGGACATGACTGAAGCGACTTAGCAGTAGCAGCAGCAGCAGCAAACCACCATGAAATGTCAGAATATGGAGAACAAAAGGGAACTCTTACAAACTTCTAGGAAGAAACAAAGAAGCAATTTAAATAACTTTGGATAAATAGCAAAGCTGAAAAATAAAAGAAAGCAGAACAAAACTGTCAAAATTCTAAAATAAAGTGATTTATCTAACCTAGAATTTATACCAAAATATTGCTTACATAAAGACATTTTCATACAAGAATACTCTCAGACACCATTTTCTCCCATGCATTTTGTTTTGTTTTGTTTTGTTTTCTTAACTCTTAAAGGATACGCTTCAACAAAATGCAGGACTATATTGGCAGAGAAAAATGTGGCACTGAAAACAGACCTGAGATGAGCAACACAATCAGACAGGTAAAGGGTAACTCCTATGCACTAGGTACCAGGTAACCTTCCCAGAGAGGAAGAGGTGAGGGGAGATGCCGCTAAGAACATTCTTGATACTCTCAGCACACTAGGAGATTTCAGGAGACGAGTTTGAAATAGAAATAGCAATAATTATTTAATCGTGGAAAACTAAACAGAAGAAAAAAAGGCGGGAGGAAAGATTCATATATGTATAAATATTATGTATATATGGTTCAGATGTGAATAGCATTTATGTAACCGAAATAATATATCCTGTACATAGTTAAGAGTCTACTCTTCCAATGCAGGGGGCACTGGTTTGATCCTGGTCAGGGACCTAAGAACTCACATGACATGCAGCAAGGCCAAAAATATTTAAAATAAAATAAAATTTGAATATAGGATAGGAAGAACCAAGATTTTCATGTGGGAGGGGAAGAATGGTAAGGAAAAAAGAGAGCCACATCTCATGTTCAGGGAAAATTTAAAAGGAAGTGTCTAGAGCTGAACATTTGAGCAATACATGAATATGTTATTTAAAATACAGAGATAATAGAGTGGAAACTCACTGCTTATAGGAGACAAAAACGAGACAGTGGATCAGAGCACCCTTAACAAACTTGAACTATTTGATGCTTTAAACTATATACACCACTATATCTACCACTAATACAAATAAAAACTGGAGAGCAAGAGATCTAGAAATGGAAAGCCTCTCTCAGGAAGACTGGTGTTCACTTGCATGTTCAAGGAAGAGAAAGACGAGAACTGAGAAATGGAAGAAACAAGGCCATTGTAGCAGAAGTGCACCAATCCAACTGCCAACATGCTACTCCAACTACTTTGTTGATATCTAGTGAGCTATTTCAAATCCTGAAAGATGATGCTGTGAAAATGCTGCACTCAAAATGCCAGCAAATTTGGAAAACTCAGCAGTGGCCACAGGACTGGAAAAGGTCAGTTTTCATTCCAATCCCTAAGAAAGGCAGTCCCAAAGAATGCTCAAACTACCACACAATTGCACTCATCTCACACGCTAGTAAAGTAATGCTCAAAATTCTCCAAGCCAGCCTTCAGCAATACATGAACCATGAACTTCCAGAGGTTCAAGCTGGTTTTAGAAAAGGCAGAGGAACCAGAGATCAAATTGCCAACATCTGTTGGATCATCGAAAATGCAAGAGAGTTCCAGAAAAACATCTATTTCTGCTTTATTGACTATGCCAAAGCCTTTGACTGTGTGGATCATAATAAACTGTGGACAATTCTGAAAGAGATGGGAATACCAGACCACCTGACCTGCCTCTTGAGAAACCTGTATGCAGGTCAGGAAGCAGCAGTTAGAACTGGACATGGAACAACAGACTGGTTCCAAATAGGAAAAGGAGTACATCAAGGCTGTATATTGTCACCCTGCTTATTTAACTTATATGCAGAGTACATCATGAGAAATGCTGGGCTGGAAGAAGCACAAGCTGGAATCAAGATTGCCAGGAGAACTATCAATAACCTCAGATTTGCAGATGACACCACCCTTATGGCAGAAAGTGAAGATGAACTAAAAAGCCTCTTGATGAAAGTGAAAGAGGAGAGTGAAAAAGTTGGCTTAAAGCTTAACATTCAGAAAACTAAGATCATGGCATCTGGTCCCATCACTTCATGGGAAATAAATGGGGAGACAGTGGAAACAGTGTCAGACTTTAATTTTCTGGGCTCCAAAATCACTGAAGATGGTGATTGCAGCCATGAAATTAAAAGATGCTTACTCCTTGGAAGGAAAGTTATGACCAACCTAGATAGCATATTAAAAAGCAGAGACATTACTTTGCCAACAAAGGTCCGTCTGGTCAAGGCTATGGTTTTTCCAGTGGTCATGTATGGATGTGAGAGTTGGACTGTGAAGAAAGCTGAGCGCCGAAGAATTGATGCTTTTGAACCATGCATGGTGTTGGAGGAGACTCTTGAGAGTCCCTTGGACTGCAAGGAGATCCAACCAGTCCATCCTAAGGGAGATCAGTCCTGGGTGTTCACTGGAAGGACTGATGCTGAAGCTGAAACTCCAGTACTTTGGCCACCTCATGCGAAGAGTTGACTCATTGGAAAAGACCCTGATGCTTGGAGGGATTGGGGGTAGGAGGTGAAGAGGATGACAGAGGATGAGATGGTTGGATGGCATCACCGACTCAATGGACATGGGTTTGAGTAAACTCCGGGAGTTGGTGATGGACAGGGAGGCTTGGCGTGCTGCGATTCATGGGGTCGCAAAGAGTCAGACACGACTGAGCAACTGAACTGACTGAGTCTTCTGGTTTGTTATTGCTGTTGTTGCTCAGTGATCCTTATTTTTCTCAGTTTTAGGCTTATACCTGACCCAAATTTATTGCCAGGTCACTTTCCAAATCACTTAACAACATATCTTTACCACCAGACATCATCTCAGTGAAGCACCTTGACCTAAAAATGAGAACTGAGAATAGGTTCTAAACACACCCATTCAAAAAGTCTATTTTTAAACTTCTCATTGAATTTCCTGCATTGAAATTACATGAGATGGATGACTAATTGCTTGGGCTAAACTAATAGCATCAGTAAATGAAATATAAGTACAGTTTATTACCATTTCAATGTACATGATCCTTAAACCAAAATCTTGAGGGGACAAAATATCTCCAATGTCTCAGAAACTAGAATCAGTATGAGTACCTAATCTTTATTTTAAAACATTCTAGGAAATTGAGAGTAAAAACACTATTTCAATAGAGCAATTAGAAAGATATAGTAAAATGTTATTTATTTGAGTTAAAAATGCAAGTTCTTAATGTTACTCAAAATACTTTTTACAAACTCTTGCTGGATTCTGAGCACAATCCTCTGAGATAGAGGATCCAAGACAGATGTTGCTCTGCCCATTTAGGAATAAGTTCCCACTCTTGCCTGAGGTCCTTGGCTGGTTATGGGAACCAAAAAAACCAGTGGACTTCCAGCCCAGGGTTGATTCTCTGGTTTAAAAATAACCTTTTTACCAATTCTCCAGGTGGCATGCTTTTTTTATTCTCTAAAATATGCTATCAGTTCAGAAATTAGGAATATAAAATCCATGTGGAGAGCACCCAATTAATTTTATGAAAAACTGTTATAATATTAATTGGGTAGCTTCCCAGCTGGCACTAGTGGTAAAGAACCCCATGCCAGTGCAGGAGACATAAAGGCATAAGAGATGCAGGTTTGAGCCCTGGGTTGGGGAGATCCCCTGGAGGCAGGCAAGGCAGCCCACTCTTGTATTTTTACCTGAAGAATCCCATGCACAGAGGAGCCTGGGGGATTATGGTCCACAGGGTCGCAGAGTCAGACACGACTGAAATGACTCAGCATGCTATATAAATGTTTAATAAAATTGACATAAAATATAAATTAATAAATAACTGTTGCACCCAAAGTGATTGTATTCTGAGGGATATGTTAGAATTACAAAGACGAAAAACATATATTAAGATGGCCCAATTATTTACTTTATGTATTTAGTAAATTCATTAGAGTTTAAATACATCCAAAACTATTCTTTAGTTTTATAATTATTGAGTCTCAAAATGACTTTTTTTTCTGGATAATAAGTCTTTATATTCAGAATTTGCATTACTTTAAGGAAACTTAGAATAATGTGTAAAGATAGAAAATCACCAAAAAAAAAAATCGCAAGTCCCTGATTTAAGCATATTTGTGTCTTTCAGGAAAGCTATAATTCATTATAACCTCTTTAATTCAGGACTGTATAAGATTCTTAACTTCAGCATATGATTTTGAAATTTGTAAAATGAAAACATAAGAAAAATAGATTGATATGATTAAGTATTTTGAAAGTTACAGCATTGATCTTTTCAGTAATTAATAGCCTGCATTTCAATTTATACTATTATAATGTGCTTTCCAGAAACTACTCAAGCTCTAAATACTTAGGATGTAAAGAACATTGAAGAATTAAACTGTAACATAAAGCAGAAAATGTTTTGAGAGTTCATTTAAAGTATGTTTGATAGACAGGAGAAATAGTAATCAATATTGTTAATTTCTCATATTTGGAATTAACCCCCTACACAGACACATGCCTATGCATCTTTGATAAGTCTTTACTATGATTATTTCACAAAAGAAATTGTAATAAACAAAACAGTAATATCAGTGAGAGAAATTCACAGAAAACACTGGTTATATTTGATATGGCTTGAAAACTGGCTTTGAGTGAGTATCTGCTTAGAGAAATGCTTGGAGAAAGAATGTCCTTGGGAACAATCATAAACAGAAAACTCTATAGACTGGCTTTACAAAGAAATAAATATATACATAGTCTATAAAGGCAATGTCTTGAGCACTATGCTGGCAATTTTCCAGGAGCCCTGGGAACATGCCTAATTTCCATCTAAATTTGCACATATCTTTATTGCAATCTCATACCCTGTGAAGATTTACTCACTCTTACGTCCTTTGGCACAAGGGAAGAAATGAGATATTTCTCTCTCTCTCCCTTAATCTCTCCCTCAACAGTCAAATCAGTGATGTTCTTGCAAGATCCATCAGGAGTCTATCTTTAATTTGTTGAGACCTCTTCTCAGCATCACTGATATTTAAAGAACTAAAAAAAAACCCTCAGTCACTGCTTTAGTTATGAAATTTACTCCCAAGTGATTTCCACATCGGAAACTGAGTTGTACAAATGAATCACTGAATGATTCTATACGAGGCTACACCCCATCATAACACTCTGAAACTCATCCCACCTGTGCATGTAAAACATGTGTTGTCAAATAATTCTGTTATGAGGTTGCTAAAGTTGACATCCCTTCAAATGGACCACTTCCTGCATATCTATTTGAAAGCTTATTCTTCTCAGTTATTCTCGTCTCCTCCCTTTCTACTGCCTCCTTCCTCTCAGAGTAAAAACATACTCAAATCCTAGAAAAACACATCCTCAATTATAACCCCCATTGAGTCATTACCTTCTACCCTTACATTTGCCACCAAGCTTTTAAAAAAATAGTTTAGGGTTTATTTCTCTACTTCTACTCCTCCCAAACTCTTGTAATCTGTTTCTGACCCACAAAGTATGGAAACCATTTACTTAAACTATCACCAAAAACCTATGAGTCATCAAATCTAAGTGCCTCTTTTAACTTTGACTAATATGTTGATGGTGCTGGTACTGATAGCTGAATTCACCAATCACGAACTTTGTGCCTGGCAGTGTGCTGAGCATTTTGCATGTGTCTAGCACATTTATCCTCAGAACCATCTTTTCTTTAACAAGATTTTTTAACAGCTACTTGGAGAAATTTCAGCTTCAAGAAATGACTTGGTTTCCCCTAGGTTGCCCAGTTCAGAAGCACTTGGCCACTTTGCAGCATTTTCTATATTTTCCACACTTATTAATGCTTATTTCCACGCTTATTTCTTTATTGATGTGCTTCCATCTCTTGCCCTGTCCTAACTGATTTTTCTTCTGGCTCTAGAAGACATTGCTTCATTTTCCTTTTACGTTCCTCTTCGGTGCATCCTTCATATGTGTTAATAGTCTCACCCTCTGCAACACATTATGCCCTCAAACCATTTCAATCATCCCCTTCTAAGACTGAATTCCAGATTCAGATTTCTTGCCCACAAGTCTCTTGCTTTCTCTCCTTCTCCTCATCTAGTCTATGTTACAAATCTATAGTATCTCCCTGTATGCTATTTTTAAAATCAATCTCCTCTCTTTTCACTTCTAGTTGTCCATGTGAAGAATCACATTACTTCTGTCTGATGAATTGCAATTCCTTTCTGATAAGGGAAAAATATAAACCAAAAATTTTGAATCAGAAAATCCTAAATTTGAACCACAGCTTGGGCATTTACTGTGCGCTAGTGAAAAAATTACCTTTCTATGTCTGTTCTCTCAGTAAGATGGAAATAATACAGTGTTGTGAGGATTAAACAAAATCAGAGGTATAGCTCAAAAACAGAATAACAATTCAGAAAAAATTAGCTTTTAATTACTAACCTGAATTGTTGACTGCAGATTTTTCTCTAACCCACTTGTCACAAAGTGATCCAAAAACAGCACAGTTTCTTTTCATGACTCAGCTCCTCCAAGCTTCCATGATTTTATCCCAAGCCTTCTCCAGATCTTTCTGTCTCCTATTTCTCCATTCCATAAAGTCCCTGCAGTTTCTCTGAAATGACCTCCTTTGAATAATTATCTCTGCCTTTGCATAAATAACTATCTCTATGTAATACATTTTGACCCCAACGTTCACAAATCAAAATTCAAACCAGTCCTTTAGGATAGAGAAACTTTCAAACAAAACTATTATTTCCTAGAATCATCCTGTTAAGATTAATTTCTTTCTCTTGTATCCATATCCCAGCCTAAAACTATTTGCTGAAATCAGCCTTTTTTGGTATTTTTTAATTATGTGTCTGTCTCTCCTCAGACAAGAAGACAGACATGTTTAGTCCTCTTTCTGTCCTCTCACTTTACCTATCCAGTGGTTTGTAAAGACTAAATTCTTGATACATATTACATAAATATTTTCAGACAATACTCTCAGTAAGTAATGACAACTAGGGAATTTCAACTTTCTTAATATCAGAATATCCTCCCAAGAAGATCTAGTCTTTGTCAAAGGAATACTTTGCTGCCCTCACTCTTATAGCACCTGTCTAAGAGAGGTGTGAGAGCCATACACGTGTATTTGGAAAACCACAGTTGATCTATAAATATTTTCTAAAGAGAGTTCAATCAGTTAATTGCAGACTTAGTGAATGATTTGGGCGTATGCACTTAAAAAAGAGCTGAATTTCTTATGGCAAGAGAGTAGCTTTGAGGAAAAGAGGGTTCCAAACTGAGATGAGATGAGGAAGCTGTGTTTCTGGGAAGAACAAAAATGTCTGATGGGCATTTTTTCACCTGTTGCTTAGTGCTGTCAATATACATTTTCAACAAACATGCCTCCCCCCACATATGAAATTTTCCATAAAATTCTGTATTGCCTCCAAAGCTCTTTAAAGTTCAAACTAGTTTGAGAGAAATTAGTCAATGGACTGAGGTCTCCTTCAAAATGGACACAGGACAAGAACCAAATGGGTCAACCATATCTGGATTATATTTACGTAATATTTCTGTAAACGTCCTGTGTTTCCAGGATATCGGGACATAATAAATTAGTGAATAATGACCATGATCTCATCCTTTTCTCACTTTATCCACCAAATCCTGCATTTGCCTAATTATCAATATGATTAGCTTCCCTGATGGGTAAAGAGTCTGCCTGCAGTGTGGGAGACCTGGGTTTGATCCCTGGGTTAGGAAGATCCCCTGGAGAAGGATATGGCAACCCACTCCAGTATTCTTGCCTGAAGAATCCCATGGACAGTCCTTGGGGTCGCAGAGTCAGACATGACTGAAGTAGCTTAGCAGCAGCAGCAGCGTTATAATTTAATGACACATTTATGGAGAATCAGCAACAAAATGTATTGTATAGTATTAATGGAAACAATAGTAGTGATAACAATACCTATGATTTTTACCAATATCTCCTACTGACAAAATTCCAGGCACTGTTTTAAGTTTATAATCTCACTTAATCCTACCTATTCCCATTTTACAGGCTTAGAGAGGTTGAGTAACTTGTCCATAGTCCCACAGCTAGTAAGAAAAAGGTCAGAGGTTAAGTCTGTTTACATCTACTTTAATAAATCTACTTTTAGTTCTCAGCAAAAGTATTGACTGTTATCAAGGGATCCAAAGGTGTACAATGTATAAAACCCCATCACCACCACAATGCTTACAACTTATTTGGGCAGATTAAGCAAATATTCTTTAAAAGATACTCCAAAATGGTTCAGATTTGAGTTTCAAATTTCATTTTCCAAAATAAAAAATAGAAAGATACTTGAGACAAACATGTTGATTGCCTCAAATTCCAAGTTCAGCAAGTATTTTCAATCAAGTGTACTGAGTCTGACCATCTTTAGAGAAAAGGAATTCCAAATTGACAGTGTGCTGAGTAGCAATAAGTAAGCCAAGTAGACTGGTTAGTTTGGTGAACCATGTACGTGCAATCCAAAAACTATTCATGACTACTTCTAAAAAACACTCTCCAGATCTTTAAATAAAATCTACCTTATTTTCTTGGCTGTGTGGTAGCCTTTTAATAAATATCTCACTAGATTTAGAATACTTTTTTCCCCACATGCCCACAAAAAAGTACTGTATAAAGTGTAACATAATTTTTAATTTCCTCTGCTGTTCTGGGTTAAATGACTATGATGCTCAGAATTTCATTTTGAAGTAGTCCTAAACTGTGATCCAGTCAATTGTTGTGTTTCTACATTATGAAGCTCTCAAGACAAACATCACAATTGTGTTTCTTTTCTTACTAAAATATATCACAGTTTATTCTTGGGAATTATCTAGTTGAGATGAAATCTCTAAGAATTATGCAGCAGTGACGTTAGAGTCGATATTCAAACAAGGGAAAATTAGAAAGTTTGGGAATTAAATCAAGAATTTCTCTCTGGACAGACTTACAAATCATTGTTATTGTTCAATCACCAAGTCGTGTCTGACTCTTTGTGATCCAATGGACTGCAGTATGCCAGACTTCCCTGTCCTTCACTATCTCCCTGAGTTCACCCAAATTCATGTCCATTGAGTTGACTATGCCATCCAACAATCTCATCTTCTGTCGCCCTCCCTTTTCATCCTGCCCTCAATCTTTCCCAGCACCAGGGTCTTTTCCAGTGAGTTGGCTTTTTGCATTGTGGCCAAAGTATTGGAGCTTTAGCCTCAGCTTCAGTCCATCGAATGAATATTCAGGGTTAATTTCCTATAGGATTGACTGGTTTCATCTCCTTGCCACCCAAGAGACTTTCAAGAGTCTTCTCCAGCACCACAGTTGGAAAGCATCAATTCTTCAGTGCTCAGCCTTCTTTAAGGTCCAACTCTCACATCCATATGACTAATGGAAAAACCATCACTTTGATTATACAGTCCTATGTTGGCAAAGTGATAATTAATTTAAATATAGATCATATTTCTATGAGGACAAATAAGAAATTCAAAGTTAAGGCAAACATTAAATATTACTTCAGGATTAAAAGAAAAGCCAATGATCTGAGATAAAGAGATATCTTTGTATTTTGAATTTGAAAACAAACCATGCCCTATTGTTCAATCTGAACCAAATTTAATTGCATGATGAACTTTCAATTTCTGTTACAGACATAAGAAAATTCACATTTTTGAGCCTTCTACTTTGTTCCATAAGTGAATATGGCCTTCATCTGAAGAAAACGAAGGTACATAACATAATATTGAAGGATACAATCTTTTAAATGAAAAGCCTACTGGCTTATGTTAGGTTCCCAATATGTTGGTTTGGCATATCATAAAGTACATGATTAGGTAGGGATTTTTTAAATCTTTTTTTATGTACCCATTAGGCCAGAATGCCTTCTTTGGAGGCATTATTAGTATAACCTAATTAAGTGTTATACTCTGTGTAATAAAATCAAATATATGAAATCTATGCAATATATAGAGGGTTATCGTAAATATTCCATTGCTTTGTTTTTGATAGAAATAGCAATTCAGTGGTGTTTATCTGTTATTCTACAAAATTATGCTTTTTATCCTTGATTGTAATCTAATTTACTTTAAAAATACACACTTTAATGTGAAAGACATACTCATTATATATATATGTATATATATACATATATACGTATATGGAGATTAGAATATTTTAAGGGCTTCCTTTATGTTAACATGGGAAATTTTTGCATCATTTATTTGAAAGAGAATTAGATATTTTGTAAGTTAAACTTTTACTTTAATATACTTCTGAGAAACAGTCTAGTTTTATTTCAGGCTCTTATCTCCACTCTCATCATCGTGTGTGTGTGTGTATGTGTGTGTAGGTCTCTAAGTTGTGTCAGACTCTTTGAAACCCCATGGACTACAGCCTACCAGACTCCTCTGTCCATGGACTTCTCCAGGCAAGAATACTGGAGTGAGTTGCCATTCCCTTCTCCAGAGGATATTGCAAACCCTGGGATCAAACCCAGGTCTCCTGCGTTGCAGGCAGATTCTTTACTGTCTGAGCCACCATGGAAACCCTCTCATCATCATACCTTCTCTATTTATTTCTTGCTCCAAAACTGCATCAAATAGCTTTAAATGTAATCTTTGAACCAATCACAACTGGGTTCTTAGTAAGGTACTTTCTGACCACAATTCTATTGTAAACTATTTATCCACAATTATCACTCTTCTTGTTATTAACTCCATAAGTAAAGGTATACCTGCTTTATATCAGATTTTGTTCCAGGTTCGGGAGATAGAACAGTGTATCAAACATAAAAATCTTGGCTCTCTTGAATTTTGATCTCTAATTGCAATTGTTTCCTTTTAGTTGGTGAAATAAGAAAGCCAAACCTAAATCTTCATTCCCCGTGGCTGGACCTAAACATGTGGATCAAAATAAAGAAAATATTAAGTTCTTCAAGGTCATTTTAGGGGCTTCTATTAATTTTGAAAATATATAGGACAGGTTATGGGGCTTCACAGATGGTGCTAGTGGTAAAGAACATGCCTGCCAATGCAGGAGACATAAGAGACGTGGGTTCGATCCCTGAGTCAGGAAGATCCCCTGGAGAAGGGCATGGCAACCCACTCCAGTATTCTCACTTGGAGCATCCCATGGACAGAGGAGCCCAGTGGGCTGCAGTCCACAGGGTCACACAGAGTCGGACACAACTGGAGTGACTTAGCACAAAGGACAGGTTTAAGAAAACATTTGCTTTATTTGGCTTAGAGACAGCAGACTCCTGGTATTAGTGCAGTGAACAGTAAAAGGAACTCAGGGATGCTGACCCATTACTGAAGACTCAGAATTAAAGTAATTTGGCAGCAGAGAACAAGGTGGCTGGGACAAAGACCATAGGTAGAAACTGTTGCCAATAACTACAAACGGGATGTCTCCAGGAACAAAGTCGAAATCTGAGTTGATGGTTCTACCTCTATGTGATAGCCTCAGATTTTTCAGGAAGGACTGATTCTAATAGTGTAGGGAGAAGAGTGAAAGTTCATCATGTTCTGGCCCCTAATGTATGAAGCTTTATCTTGGGAAAAAACCTCTGAGTATATACATGCATGTGAAGTAAGACAACTATAGCTCTGGAACCTTAGTATGTGGCACCGCTGTGAGCTGAGGTAGAAGCCTGAGGTAGAAGCCCCAGACTTTGAAGTTTCCTCAGCAACAAATCTTGGGAAGCAAGATATCCAAACCATGTCACTTTTATATCAGCCAAGACTCTGAGGGTCTTGCACAATTCAGGAGGTAGGAGGAGACCTCTCCATTCAGTAGACTTCCTGCTAATAAGCATGTGTGGAGTGGTGTACCGAAAAAGGAAAATTAGTACCAGACTTATACTCGAGGATACTGAAATAGTACACTTAGGTTGAATGAAATTAATATATAATTATATTTGTCAATTTTTTATATTCTTTATATTTGCCCTTAACATTCAGGGTGAGAAAATTTAAACAAGAACAACAACAAAAAATATTTAAACTCTAAATTTGCAAGGGAATGGCTGATTTTAAATGGAAGGAGGTTTATAACAGCTCTTCTCTCTGACCCTGTAAATATAAACCAAGACCAACAAAAAAAGCAAAAGCAAAACAAAAAAGTGTGTGCTTCTTCTAGGCTCTATTTGACTTTCTGCAGCATTTTAGTTACTCCCCACCGTGCTATCCTCAGATGTGATAAAGGAGAACTGTTTATTATCAGACTTTTCCTAGCCTCCATCTTCTTATTCCCTTGGATCCATGTACTTGAAGGTTGTGATTGTGTCTTAACTGAAATAAATCTTATAAGGAATATCTACATTCTATAAGGAAGTTTAAACACAACCACACCACTTTCAGATAGAGTGGACAAAACTTTTGCTTCTGAAAATCTCTAAATGTCAGACAGGTAAGACCATCTAAGATAAAAGACTCTTTAGACCAGCTTTTGTGGCCCTACAGGATCAGGTCCCACCTGCACCTCATCTCACTCTACTCCCCTGCACAGTTCTGACTTTAAGTACTTTGGACTTCGTTCAGACTTTTATACACATCATGCTGCTTTATGCTCCAAAAACATTCTCGACTTTATCACCTCTGCATGAAAACGTCTTCCTTCTCCTTTCATAGTTAACTCATTTCAGATCTCAACTCAATTGTCACTTCCTACAGTCAACCCCCTATTTCATGCATTCATGGTGAAAGAACCGCCTGTTACAATTTCTACTTTGCATTGTGAGTTTATGTCTCACATATTAGAAAAGAATAGAATAATAGCAGAATATTACATAACAACGTATAAGACTGAGTATAACATGGAATGTCAACAATATTTAGTAGTATACAAAAGCTGAGACATCACAGGCTGTAATAAGGATCTACTGCATGAGTAGTAATTTTTTTAACTTTCTATTTTCCATGGGAGTATAGCTGATTAACAATGTTGCGATATCTTCAGGTGCCCAGAAAAGTGACTCAGTCATATACATACATGTATCCATTCTAATGCCTTCCCCTCCCCCAGGGATTGTAAATTCCAAGAGAGCTGCTAATATCCCAGTTTTCTTACTTTTTTTAATGTAATGATAATTAAAACAAGGTAGATATCTAATTAATATTTACTTAGTGACTCACGGGAGAAGGGAACGGCAAACAACTTCAGCATTCTTGCCTTGAGAACCCCATGAACAATATGAAAAGGCAAAAAGATATGACACTGAAAGATGAACTGCTCAGGTTGGTAGGTGCCCAATATGCTACTGGAGAAGAGCAGAGAAATAGCTCCAGAAGGAATGAAGAAGTTGAGCCAAAGCAGAAACAACACACAGTTGTGGATGTGTCTGTGGTGAAAGTAAAGTCCGATACTGTAAACAATATTGCATAGGAACCTGGAATGTTAGGTTCATGAATCAAGGTAAATTGGAAATGGTCAAAGGGGAGATGGCAAGAGTGAACATCAACATTTTAGGAATCAGTGAACTAAAATGGACTGAAATGGGCAAATTTAATTCAGATGACCATTATATCTACTATTGTGGGCAAGAATCCCTTAGAAGAAATAGAGTAGCCCTCATAGTCAACAAAGAGTCTGAAATGCAGTACTTGGGTGCAATCTAAAAAATGACAGAATGATCTCTGTTCATTTCCAAGGCAAACCATTCAATATCACAGTAATCCAAGTCTATGCCCCAGCCACTAATGCTGAAGAAGCTGAAGCTGAATGGTTTTATGAGACCAACAAGCCCTTTAGAACTAACAACAAAAAGATGTCCTTTTCATCATAGGGGACTGGAATACAAAAGTAGGAAGTTAAGAGATATCTGGAGTAACAGGCAAGTTTAACCTTGGAGTACAAAATGAAGCAGGTTCAAGGTTAACAGAATTTTGCCAAGAGAACACACTGATCATAGAAAACACCCTCTCCCAACAACACAAGAGATGACTCTATACATGTATATGGGGAAACAATGGAAAAAGTGACAGACTTTATATTTTCAGGCTCCAAAATCCCTTCAGATGGTAACTTCAGCCACAAAATTAAGAGACGTTTGCTCTTGGAGGAAAAGCTATGACAAAGCTAGACAGCATTTTAAGAAGCAGAATCATTACTTTGCCAACAAAGATCTGTCTAGTCAAAGCTGTGGTTTTTCCAGTAGTCATGTATGGTTGTGAGAGTTGGACCATAAAGAAGGTTGAGCACTAAAGAATTGATGCTTTCGAACTGGTGTTGAAGAAGACTCTTGAGAATCCCTTGGACAGCAAGGAGAACAAACCAGTCGATCCTAAAGGAAATCAATCCTGAATATTAATTGGAAGGACTGATGCTGAAGCTGAAACTCCAATACTTTGGCATGCTGCAGTGTATGGAGTTGTAAGGAGTTGGACAATACGGAGCGACTGAAAAGCACCAACAGTGAATGAATGAATGAGGTAAACATTTCATAACCTGTAATAATAGAATCTACTATCACAAAACCCAATATAAAGTGAACAAATGCAAATTCCAACATTTATATCCATAAAATCAACCCCAAAAGTATGGAATGAGGTGCATGAAACTTAAGGGCAGATAATACAAAAGTATATTTCATTATCTTACTTAATTATAATTTCCCTATGAATCAGCACTATGACATGTTTCTCTCAAAGCAGAATCACTAGGAAGATAGTCCCCAAAATGATAGAAGAGATTTTCCTTTTATACTTCAAACTGATTTAGAGTGTATCAAGAAAACTATAGAATACTATTTTTATAGGAATGCGAATAAATTGGAGCATATTCAGAGAAAAGAAATTGCCATGATGAGAGCTGGGAAGCCATTTCAATGTCTGAAAAGAGACATTTTGCATTTGTTTATTCATTCATTCACTCATTTAATTCATTCAGTGAATAGACCGAGTATATTACACCAAGCACAAATCTGGGCAGTTGAGTGCATCAGCAAGCAAAATAGACAATGATCCCTGCCTCACGTATCTTACATTCTTTACGGAATGATAGACAACAAATACATAAGTATAATAAAGAAGTAAGTCCTCTAGTATATTCAGTTCAGCTCAGTTCAATCACCCAGTTGTGTCTGACTCTTTTTGACCCTATGTACTGCAGCACGCCAGGCTTCCCTGTCCATCACCAACTTCCAGAGCTTACTCAAACTCATGTCCATTGAGTAGATGATGCCATCCAACCATCTCATCCTCTGTGGTCCCCTTTTCCTCCCACCTTCAATCTTTCCCAGCATTGGGGTCTTTTCAAATGAGTCAGCTATTCGCATCAGGTGGCCAAAGTATTGGAGTTTCAGCTTCAGCATCACTCCTTCCAATGAACACCCAGGACTGACCTCCTTTAGGATGGACTGGTTGGATCTCCTTGCAGTCCAAGGGACTCTCAAGAGTCTTCTTCAATACCACAGTTCAAAAGCATCAATTCTTCGGCACTCAGCTTTCTTTACAGTCCAACTCTCACATCCATACATGACCACTGGAAAAACCATAGCTTTGACTAGAGGGACTTTGTCAGCAAAGTAATGTCTCTGCTTTTTTATGCTGTCTGGGTTGGTCACAGCTTTTCTTTCAAGGAGCAAGAGTCTTTTAATTTCATGGCTGCAGTCACCATCTGCAGTGATTTTGGAGCTCCCCAAAATAAAGTCTGTCACTGTTTCCATTGTTTCCCCATCTATTTGCCATGAAGTGATGGGATTGGATACCATGGTCTTAGTATATTAGAAGGTGATAAGCACTCTGAGGGAAAACGTTAAATGATTAAAGGGGATCTGGACTGCTATGGTGGAAAGAAAATGAGTAATAGGAACATTAATACTGTGATGAGAGTTGGCCTTGTTGAGAAATGATATTTGACCAAAGGATGAAAGGAAATAAGGGGGCCAACCAAATGAATACCTGGGGGAAAATATTTGAGGCAGAGAAAACACTCAAGTGGATGCCCTACCTTAAGATGAAGATTACCTGGCTTGTCAGAGGGGCAATAACATCAGTGTGGCTAAGACAGAGTGAGTTGGTGCAAGAGTACAGAAAATGCTGCCTGAGAAGTAGCAGGAAGCCAGATCATGGAAGGACCTGAAAGACATGCTGTTTACTCTAACACAGGGAGCCAAATGAGACTGGATAGCAATCTGTATGCTAAAATGAAGCAAATTATAGAAACGGACAAAATTTAACTCTGTTTTAATATTACTACTAAGAATCATAAAAAATAGAATGGACTATTTTATCATGGAAAAAATTGATTTTTTAATTCATAACTCAAAATGTATTGTGAATGTATGTTTTAATTCATGTCCATTCTATTGATGGAAAAATTGAGACAGAAGACAAGACACAGAAGTGATAGGAGAGTTCAAGATCTCATAAACCCTATTTCCATTTTATTTTGTCACATTCTAATGCAGATGGTCTCTCATGGTTCACCAGAACTTAGGGGAAAGCCCCCACATAAAGTAATTTTAGTGCAGCTCTCATGATTTAAATAATATATAATGATGTTTTAAAATATCATATTAATATATATATCATAGGCTTATAACACATAAGCATATATAAAGTATATATATATACCTATAAATATATATTATGTAAATATTCAATACTGTAAAGAATCATTAATATACAATGTAATACTTCAAATATTCTATTAAACATTGTGAATGTATATCTTTCAAAACAAAACAATTTACTTCTCTTCATTTTTATCATCCTATAGCATTTCCTGTTTTATAAGAAAATAGAAAGATTTTGAGGGCATATATTCCTTCCTCATTCAGGGGATTTTAAACAATGAGATCTAAAAAATTTATCTTTTAAAAAATGTATTAAATTATTTTTAAATGCTACAGAATTTTGGTTTTTTTTTTTTAATTTGAAAATACCTAGAGGAACTTAAGTTGACAAAAATTATACCTTTGTACACTATTTTATTGATGCTTTTAAAAAATAAAACTGCTCTGTTTATCTAAGCAGTGCATCCATCCTGCAGATCCTTTATGAGGGAAACAATATACAAAGAAACCACACACACCATCCCTTCCTAAAAATATTCCCATTACTCCTCAGACATCACCAAATAGCAAACCTAAATGATTAGGCTAAGTCCTCCAGCTCACTAGTCAATTTAGGAAGTGAATGGAAGTCTTCAGAGTGAAGTAAGCGGACAGATTGAAGAACAAGGAGGGGGGTAATGTTTTCTGGAAGTAGCTCTTAGAAATCCTGTTCACAGCCTGGAACTGCATAAATTTTCTCTGCATATGTTATTGCTACCTTGGGGGCCATGATAGCATATGCATTTTGGGTTTAAAAAAATAGATATATGTACATGAATATGTGTGTTTAATGTATAAATATTATGATGACTTCTCTTTCATGGGACTATGTAGTCCCTTCAGACTGTACTATAGCATGTACAGTAAATAAACAGTAATCCATTGAGAATGCATATATTTTTTAAGAAAACACAATGTAGGGGTGAAAAGGGGCTGAATATTATTGCCCAATTTAGAATATCTCAGAAGTGAAAAATTATGAAGCAAAATAAACTCAGCAAGACAATACAGACATTTGGTGGTAACACTGACTCCAGCAGAAGAATCAATATGAATATATAAACTGGAACACAGAATCTTGAGAAAGCAAGAAAATCATACTTATGCATTAGTGTCACAGCTAGAAAAATTTAAAAAGCAAACTAATATATTCTTAAAATGCATTAGGTAGTATGATTAGGAAAATATAACTGGTTAGGTGACTTTGATAAAGTCAGTAAGTTTAGTTCCTTAAACACCTGTGGGTTATTATTATGAAAAGAATGTTATTGTTTGAATATAAATTCAGCCCTTGATGTATTTTGTTTTTCAGAGAAGGTATATGTTCAGTGTATTTAGTCTTACTATTCTTTGTATGTGGTAGAACAGGATGATAAAAGCAAATGATTGTAACATATTTGGTTTCCCAGTAAGTTTTCTCAAACACAGACTGACAAGTCTAATATGAATCCCCAGAAATTCAGTTACTTCTAAGCTTCAGTATTCTGGAATACATAAAATAAATATATGATCAATGAAATGCAATATGACAAAATGTTTCATATTGATGTTTTCTTCTTTCAAAAAAATGCCTTTTTGGTTAATGCCCCAAGTCACTTTTTCCATACATTTTCTTTTTCACAATGTATAGATTTCCTCGTTCTGATCTCAAGTTCAGGGAGCCTGGGGAGAAGTGGGAGATTTCTCTAAACCAGGGCTGTTCCTCAGCCTTTCACATGAGAAAATTGTTAGGAGCATTAAAGTATTTCTGACTATGCTGCATTCCTTTGTTCAGAGTGAGTTTTGGGAACACATCCTTTTCTCATTATATTTCCATAAAATATATTTGATCTATTCTATTCTTAGAATACCTCTGATGTGGTCTGTGAGTGGAGCACAGTATAAAAATATTTCTTTTTTATATGAGACAAAATGTTTCCATTTCTTAGACACATTAAAAAAAAAAAATCCAGCTATATAGCACTCTAAGAAAGTAAAACTTGTTCAATACATTTTCGTAGTGCTCAAAGCAGACCACAGAGGCTCCCTCTTCCTCTATTGTAGTTCAGAACCTCACCCAAGGCATGGAGCCCTCTGCAGAACAAAAGGAAATCAGGAAGAAAAAAGGGAGCCAGGAGGACTGGGAAAGATTTTGGATAATTCAGCTAAGAAAGCAAGTTTATATTTAGAAGAAATAAGAGAAGTTAACCCTCTTTCTCTAAGACTAAATGAGTTTGGCTAAATTTGTATTGGAACTAAAACATCATCAAAATTTTTAATAGCTTAATGTGAATAGCTAACATTTCCTACTGGTGAATGTTGAAATGTTTGCTTAATGAATTCAATTTAGAAACCACTAGTAGCCAAACAAGTCTTTCTTGCAGTTTTCTACCACACACCCAGGGTATACAGCAACAGGTCACACATCTACAACCTGGCCTAGTTGACCTGTTGATTATTCCATCAGCAAACAATTTTTTGAAAACATTTTTCTGCAGAATACTTGTCTTTGGCATTCCCTTGTAAGAGAACAACTACTTCAATCTAGTTTTGTCAGAGACAATTGAAACTAGAAGTTATCCTTGAAGGATTGCCACCCACAAACTCAGCCCAAAACTAAAGATAGGAAAAAAATCTACCACTAATTCTCTTTGATTACTTATGTTATTGCAGATTTATAATTTTCATGGTTAATATAATAAGCTCTACAAGGGCAAGAATTTGGTCTCTCTTACCACAGTGCCTAACAAATCTAGAACTGTTCATGATACACAGCAGTTACTCAATAAATATTTGCCAAAATCATGAATAAGTGAATGAGTTGGGAAACTGGACTGCATTCTCTTTTCCATTTATTGCTAAAAAGGAAATATACAAAGTGACAATAATTGACCCAGTTAAACTGAGAACTTGCTGATTGTCCAAGAAGACCTTATCCTTCCCAGATGAGATAGTTGACTAAATATCTGGGAGACAATTGCTCCTTGCAAAAGATACTATCATAGTTACAGACATGTCTGAATTCTTTTTATAAGAGATAAGTGCAATGTTTCAAAAATTCTAAATATTTCTCTACTGGAGTGAAATACAGAATAGTGCTGTATCCTTCAGCATTCATACAGCCCCCAGTGTTAAACCCCCCTGCAGATTTAGCATTATCAGTATTATTGCTATTGGTATTGAACCAAAGTAAGCAGACCTATGTATAATCAGTTTTGCTGTAACGCATTATATGCAAAAATTATGCAATAAAAAGCACCAGGACTTATGCAGGAAATGATTTGGGGGTATAACACTCAAAAATTTTGTCAGTGACTCATTAAAAAAAAAGGAAACCTGATAAAAATGTTAACATAGTTTTACATATGATAAATGGTTAAAAAAATACGGAAATACTTCAGTAAATGTCACTTTATCTTGAAAAAGACCTGAACATTGCTTATGCTGGTGACCTCAGCAGAGTTTAGCTCATGTGTTACTAAGAAATGGGGGAAAGGAGAGCTACAAGAAATTAGACAGATAGTTGTAGTGTGAGGTGTGGAAGGGTGTGGCTCATAACACATGAGATGTGAACATGGTAGCTGGTGAACATTTGAGATATGTGCATGTGTGTATTTTATCTCCAAGCATCTCAATTCTACCGTGTGCAGTTTTCAGTGTTCATTCACCTTGTGTTTCTCATAGACAAAACTGTGCATAAGGAAGTTCAAAATTTGCATTACGCTAATTGTTCTCTAATATATTAATCATGTTGGAACAAATTCATGTTTTCAAAATGAGTGTTATAGCAGAAATCCTTCTATCATCTTCCAACAGAATGAAAGAAACTACAACATAAATCTCAGCCTAGTCAACACAGGACCATGCTAGCACAGTTTGCATCTGACTCTTACACTCTAAATAAAAGTTGCTTTATCTACATTTTAAACTTCTTAAGAGCTGCTGCTGCTGCTGCTAAGTCACTTCAGTCGTGTCCGACTCTGTGTGACCCCACAGACAGCAGCCCACCAGGCTACTGTCCCTGGGATTCTCCAGGCAAGAACACTGGAGTGGGTTGCCATTTCCTTCTCCAATGCATGAAAGTGAAAAGTGAAAGTGAAGTCGCTCAGTCGTGTCCGACTCTTAGAGACCCCATGGACCACAGCCTACCAGGATCATCCCTCCATGGGCTTTTCCAGGCAAGCGTACTGGAGTGGGGTGCCATTGTCTTCTCCTTTCTTAAGAGCATCAGATATTTAATAGCATATCCAGTGGTTCTTTCTCCCACTGCTTTTAATATAATAGGATTCAATAAATATCGTTTGGTAAAAAAATGGAAGAATCATTACAATATTATACTACTCCAAGTATGTAGTCTTTAACTGCTTAGATAGAAGGGATAAAAGGTAGAAATTGCAGTATAAGAAAAAGACAATGTAAGGTCATTGTGGTTTTAAATGGAGTTTGGCACTTGAGACCACAAAAGTGATATGCTCACATATGCATCTAATAAATTATACCACAGCTACACTCATCCAATAAAATAGGTGATGTTAAATTTCTATGATCTTACATAATATTGAAACTTATTAAATTATAATTTTGAATTTCTTTTGAAAACTGAGTAATTCTGCCCAATATTTTTGCTTTTCAGCTGGCTATAAGTTAAATGGAATATAGATTTCGATAGAGTTTCACTGGTTATTTTGACTATTTAAGGACAGATCCGCAGGGGACTGCTCAAGAATTAACTGTTATATTGAATACCACCAATATGTGAATCACCGTTCAAAACTATACCCAGTATACTGTTTCAAAATCTGCTCCTCCTTTTATATTATCTATTTTGGTTAACTGTTTAATTACCAAATCAAATCTTACTTCCTGTATTGATATTTGTTGGCTATATGTAGCTGTTGGTTAAACAACAAATTTCTGTCTTCCACGAGTTCTGTGCAAGTCAGCTGAAGTCACTGTTCTGCTTTGTCATTATCCTCACTCCAAGACTGAAGATAATAGAGCCACCACTATCTGGAATATTGCTGTTCACAGTGACAAAGTCAAGTCATGTCTCTTAGGGGTTTTGCCCAGGAACCACACTTGTCTGCTCACATATCATTGGTAAAAACAGATCACATGGACACCCTAGTTCCAAGCCGGAAGGGAATTTACTCTTCTGCTGTGTGCTGTGAAGGTGAGAATACTAAATTATTTGACAAAGTCACAGTAACATTTATAAACTTAATGTTCTCCAAAGTCCTTTGTCTTTATTAAATTCTGTTTTTTTTTTAAGAAAGAGCTCTTTGCACATAATATATGAGATTTTTTATATTAGCTTATTTAATTTGAAAATTTTTCTAGTATGAAATAGATATTATAGAAATGACTATATCTTAACCTTCAAAGATCCATTATTAATCACAGTAAAAATTTCAAGAGATTAAAACCTGACATAAACTATCCAACCAGGATTTTAATGGTTCAAAGTGAAGAAAGGACTTTTTTGTTCTGGTGTTGAATGCTATTTAGATAACACAAAAACACATGACCTAAATTATTTTAGTGGTCAGAGGAATGGTGCAGAATGAAAGAAAATAAATATGTTTGAAAACTTGCAAATGTTAGGAAAGTTTTATGATCATTAAATAGCTAAGGTCTGATGCTAACAGAAAAACGCTGTATGATCTCCATTACCGTGTCCTCATTCTAAATGTACAAGCTCACATGTCAGCCATGGACTTGCCACGCCTGGTTAGATTTGTCTTCTTCAGTTACTGCTCAGCTACTAACATAACCAGGCTCAGCACCTCGTCCGCAGCATGGCTTGGCTATCCCATGAAAAAGTGATCTGGTTTGTTTAAACAGAATATCTTCTTACTGTTCTCTCTGTTATTATGTATCGTAGCAGAGAGTTTTGAGTTAATAAACCAGCATTTCACCACTGCCCACATGTCAAAATGGGTCATAGAACCTTCAAGGGAACATCAAATCAAAAGATCAGTAATATCACCATAGTTTGTGCCATACATTTTGGAGTATGACCACTTTGCCTTTTGGTTCATTGCCAATATATTCTGCCTTGCATTAGTCTACTATTCTTGGAATATTGATCTTTTCACTAGAACTTGATTAAAAACCCCTTTAGCCCAGAGACCAAGCTACTCACTTCCTTTGTATCAACCACCATACCTAATGTAGTACTGAGCACCTAGGCCCCTGGAACTTCTTTTTCCTGGTGACATCTATTTAAAATGCAGGGAAGACAGAGGACTTATATTTCTTCATTACTTCACTCAAAAAAAAAAAAAAAAACAAAACTTTTTGTGAACAGTTACCGCACAGCCTGGACTTTATAAAATTTGGGTAAACAGCTGAAAACAAACTACAAGCCTCAGAGCAGTAGTTCTCAATCAGGGTCAATTTTGCCTCCTAAGGGATAGTTGGCAATGTCTGGATATTGTTTCGATTGTCACAATTTGGGCAGGCGTGTTGCTGACAATGTAGAGGGCAGAGGTGAAGAATGCTGCTAAACATTTCATAATGCAAAGGACAGACCCCACACCAAAGAATTCTCCAGCTCCAAATGGCAATTTGCCCAAGTTGAGATCCTGCCTTATAGTTTAATGGGTAATGTATACTGTAATGCTTTTCAGAGAATGAAAAACAATTTTAATACAAACTTGCTAATAAGTATGTCTTTTTACCCCCACTATTCTCAAGGAGGATGATTTCAATATTTGCATCTCATTAAACAATGTAACATTGATAATGATGTTTCCTTTAGATGCTGACACATGGCAAAAACTATATAAAGGAATTACTAAGAAGACTTTTTATTAAGAAGACTTTAGTAGATGGAGATATAAACAGTTGTTTCCTTTATACTCTTAGAGTAGAAGTAGCATTTTCCTCATTAACAGAAATAAAGAAGATAATAGTAGATAAGGTTAAGTTTACAAAAGCTATACTTATGCTCCAATCATATTTCTGAAACCCTGATAACTACAGGGGCTACTCAACAGCTTGAAATCTAGCTAGTTAAGATTACCTAAGACACAAATTCTTTTTATTCAAGGATTTTGAGTAGAAAAAGAATGCCCAATTATTTCTTATGTAATAATACATATGTAATACAATAATAAAATTTCAAATAAATGAGAAATATCCACTTAATATACAAGGATTTTTTAATCAAATAAAGATGAATCATAATAGTGCAGAATCATTTGAATTTTGACACCTAACTTTCTTGCTAGTACTCCAAAGGTCAATTTCAAAAAGCTGTGTTGAATCATTTAATGCAAATTTTCATTTGTTTAACAGTTAAAATCTTCACTATTAGAGGGATGGCCCAGAGTTGGGGAACCAACTGGGCATGACCTAATTGTATCTAACCCAATTGTGAAACTGCCAAAAAGCAATGCCCCTTCATTTCTATTATTGCAAAGCTTCAATAAAGTGTTAACCTTTATGCCCATCAGACCTTCAAGGAATTAGAATAGTAAAAAGTTTTAAATACACTCTTCACACCCATTACCCACATGAAAGCTTCTAAGAAACCTACTGATCTTTGTATGTTAGTGTCCATTTCTCTCTCTGTCTTCTTTGTGTGTGTGTATGTGTCTGTGTGTGTGTGCTCATGTGTGCGTGTCTTGGAAATGCAAGTTATATTCTTCCATTTGTATCTTTTTCTTTTCTACCTTACCTATGATAGAATTGGCAAACTCTTCATCTCTGTCTCTATATCTGTTAATCCGTTATTGCATTTTACTGAGTCTTTTTGTTGTTGTTGTATAGCTATGTCTCTTTTACTCAATTGACCATTCTTCAAAACGAAACAGATGTTTTCCTTATTTTAGTAATTGAATTATTATACATTTCATTTAAAATGTCTATGCATTCATCCACTTAATCATTTAACATATAATTATTGAATACCTATTGTATTCCCGGTTTATTTTGGAAGTAGGAATATGACAATTAACAAAAAAAATAGATTTTCCATACCCTCACTGTGCCTTAGAGTCTTTGGAGAAGATAGACAAGTAACCTGGCAATGGTATTTCATATGATAAATTCTTGAGGGCAGAAGCGGAGTTCCACCAGAACATGTAGAAGAGGCAACTAAGTCAGTCTTAAAGGGGTGAGACTTCAGGAAAACACGCCAAAGGTTTTGAAATCTAGACTTAAATAAGAGGAATTGACCTAAATTACCTTTCTGGGCAGTAAAAGAAGAATAGCTATTCCAAGTGGTAGAAACAGCAGCCAAATAGTGACATGATCAGATGTGTATTTTTAAAATATCACTCACTTTTTCATACAATACTACAGTGGAAACAGGATTGTAAGCAAAGAGACCAGTCAGAAGATTGTTGCAAATGTCCCTTCAAGAGGTAAAGTTGGCTTGCAGTAGAAGAGAGACAGAAGAAATTGAAAGATTATTGTCAGTTAGAGACGAGGATGGGAGAACTAGGGCTGATGCCATAGCTCTGACCTGGTCAGTTAGGAAATGATGATGCTATTCCTTGAGCTGGAGAGTACAGGAGAAGTAGGAGGACAGAAGGTTGAGGGGCAGGAGCTGGGAAAAAAAAATAGGATAAGTTCAATTTAGACTACATTCTATATAAGTTACCTAGCAGACATCCTCATGAAGGGACCAGGGGAGAAGTTGGCTACATAGTCTGAAACATAATGAAGAATCAAGCACAATAGTTAGACTTTGGAGATGAGATTTTTTTTTCTTAATGAATGAATACATTGTACATATATTAAATTAATTCCTTCCAATACAGATGAAGAAGAAAAGAACATCTCATCCAGTCCTTGATATGTATCATCAAAGGCTTTGGACAATTTTGTCTTATCACTGTACACTTGTGTTCCTTATTAGTGTCTTTGTCAAAAGATCAAATTAAAATATTTTATTAATCTCTTACATTTGTGTAGCCCTTCACAGTTTACTGCAGTCCTTTCCCATACAACTCTGGACAAAGTCTCAAGTCTGTGAGCTGGCATTAGAGGAGCAGCCTAGGGCCAGGAAACCAGGATAGAACCACAGACCAGGAGTTCTAATGAGGTTGCTGCAAGTATTTATTCTGGGGTCACAGCCAGTGTTCAGAACCAGAAGTCACAGAGTTAACCAAGCCAAGGCCCAGTCTCCAAGCCAAGAGGCAGAGCCAAGGCCATGGGCAGAGCCAAGAAGCAGTCACAGGATTAGCACATTAGAACAAGCCCCAGAACTGCTGTTGAACCCATAGTCCTCCCGTAGGCCCTGTGTCCTTTGGAGGCATTCTCTCTCCACAGACTGGCACTCTCAAAGGAAAGCAGGAGGTGAGAAAGGGCAATGAGGGTTCCCCGGCCTTTATGGGAACTTTGCTTTGGACAGCACACCCACTACTTGATAACATATCTTAACCACATTCTGCACTTTCTTTTAAGACAGGTGAGGTTATTTTTTAAAAATCAACTTTGAGTATTATTTACGAACCTATTAATCCCCCTGAATGTAAACATTCATTTTTTACATTCAATTAAAATCAATGAGAAAAAAAAATGCAATGATTCCAAATTCAATTGAATTTTTTTCAAATAATCTTAAACACAGAAAATTCCAATTTCTATTTTTAATTCTTTCTTATGACATCCTATGATAGATCCTCCTTCACTCATCATCTTTTCTGGAACTTCAGTCATAAACCCTAGATTAGTTTCTTTTCTCCTTTTGATTTTGATGGAGGCAAAAGACCCTGAGATTCACCCAGGTTAAGAGAAAATAAATAAATAAATAAACTTTTACTAAACCTGTATTCTTAGAAATGTAGAAAATATATTTGTCTTTGTAAATATAATTTTGAATTAATAATACAATCATATGGATCAATAATTTTAAAAATGCATTTAAAAAGCATACAGTGAAGCTTTCTTTCCCAGATCATTCCCTCCTGTATTTCGGTTGCACACCACTGCCCACAAAGGTGATTGTTGTCATTAACTTTTTTGCTATCCCTTCAGAACTTTGTAGCAGTACAAACAGATATATATTCCCATTTCTTCCTTTTCTAAGCAAAACATAGCACCATATTGCTCTGAACTTTGCTTTTTTCCATATAAGTATGTACAGATATTTCTCATTTCTTTCTTGAGTTGTAAAGCATTTTATTATAAGATGTCTAGATTCTTTAACCAGTCTTTTGTTCAAAACTGTTTACATAGACACTTAGGTGGTTCCTTTACTATTACAACATAGTGATAAATAATCTATATGGACATGAGTTTGAGCAAACTCAGGGAGATAGTAAAGAATGGGGAAGCCTGAAGTGCTGCAGTTTATGAGATTGCAGAGCCAGACATGACTTGGCAGCTTAACAACAACAATCTATTTGTATATCATTTTGAACATATGCAAGTACATCCATAGGACAAGTTGCCAGAATTGAATCTGATAAAATAGGAGATATTTGCATTATTAATTTTAATAGGTACTACTAAATAACCTGCCACAGTGTCATACCCACTTTCCCACAGCCTCACTAGCAGGTACTTTCAACAACTTTTAAATTTTGCCAATACGCAAATAAAAATCTGTGGTTCTCGATATAGTTTAATTAATTTTTCTCTTATTGTGGGTGTTATTGAGCATCTTGTCATATATTTAAAAGGTCAAAGATGTGTTTCCTTTTCATAATATTTATGTATATTTCTTTTAAGTTGTTGCTATTTTTTAATCATCAATATCTAGAATAACTTTATGACACTAGTCCCTTTCCTACAATGTGAGTTTGTGAGTACTTTACCAAGCATTTTGTTTATCATTTGACTTTCACATATTGTTCTTGGCCATGCACAATTTTTAAATGTTTATGTGTCAATTTATTGATCTGTATTTGGCTTCTATATTGTCAAAAATATAAAACATATGGGTACCTCAATATGATAAAAAATATATCTCTCTTTCCCCAATCTAGCATCATACTTATTTGGGATATACCAGATGTAGGGGCAAAATAGGAATATTTAATATCAACGTTATGACTAATGTTTTCTGAATGGTACTGACACACAGAAATTAAAAAGAAAATAAAAATTGAGGCAAAAACATACCTAGACACAACCCCTAAATTTTGAAGAAATCTTATAAATGCTACTGAAGAACAAAAGGGAATTCTTAAGCTAATGAAAAACATACCATTACCTTGGACTAGAAGACCCAACATCATAAAAACACCAATTTCCCATAGGTAAACCCATTCATTTTATATACAATCCTCCCCAAAATAAGTGACTGGGTTTTTCTGTGTGTGCGTTTATATTTTTTTGTTTTGTTTTCTAGTTTTGTTTTAAAAACCAGCCAAGATAAATATAAAATCCAAATAGAAAAACCAATATATAAGAATATCCAGGGAAACCCTGATTCAGAAGAGCAATAAAGGTAAATTAGTTCTAGAATATATTAAAATATATCATAAATTCTCACTAAGTAAATTAGTATGTTAGTATCACAAGAGACTAATAGAAAATTATAATAAATCCAAAAATAGACTCAATATATAAGGAAATGTAGTTTATGATAAAGATGGTATCTCAAGTCAATAGGTAAAGATGAATTACTCCATTAATGCTGCTGGGATGCCTAGATAATCAACTAAAACAAAATGTTGGATCCATATTTAATATATTCCAAGCACCAGGTAAATTCAAAATGAATCAATATTAGAAAAGAGAGAGAAGCAAGGACAAAAGGAAAGAAAAGAGAGAAAGGAAGGAAGGGAGAAAGGAAGGGAAGGAAGTAGGGAAGCAGGACTAAAGCCCTAAACTGCATTATAGGTGAACCTTGAAATGAGGCAAACTTCTAACTATAAGGCAAATATATTTTTTAGTACTTTTTATCTTTGTATAATTTTAAAATCTTGCAAATTTTTTCTTGGATAACAAAATAACAGCCTGTGTCAAACCTCAAGCAGAGATTTTTGAGAAAAAAAATGAGTAATCTCTTCTCTTTAAAGCAAAATGATATGTATGAGAATATCAGAGGACTATAAACACAGAGAAGGAATGGGATTTTAAAAGGCCTCTGGTTGAAATACATATATATTTTTAATTCTGAGCAATCTTTCAAGTTAAGTATGTTAAGCCCTTGTATATTTTTAAAAAGAACATGGATTATAATGATTTATAGTCAGAAGACACAGGTTTGAGTTCCTTTTCTCTTACCAACCTTGTCTTTAGGGAAATTTCCTAATTTTTCTGAAATTTAGTTTTCTAATTAACAAATGAAATTAATGGTAAAATTCTTGTCAAAGTCGCCAAGTTACTGTTTTGATCAAATAATATATTCTGAAAATACTTCATAGTCTATAAAAACTACTTCATAATCTGTAAAAACTATATAAATGTTCATTGTTACTTGATATGTTATATATTTAGGCAAAAAGATATATATTTATTTCAAAATAAGAAATTCAGATTAATTAAGCACACACAGATACTCTATACAACATCCTAGCAGTCTTGGGGTTTATAGAGTAGAAGTTAAAATAAACTTATTACTATCTATGAAACTCCACATTATTGATTTGAACACCATAATTTAACATCAAACTGGATGATATGTGGAAAAATCACTATTCCAAATGGCATGTTGGTGGATAGAAGCGTCAGCAGGTCAACAAGTACCATGAGGCATTGAAACAAAGCCAAACCCCTGATGGCCATCCACTGAAGCCAGTCTACGTAGACCGGCACACAATAGAGAGTCTTGGCAGGGGCCCCTGAGCTACAGAAGAAGCAAAGAAGGAAGGCATCTCTCTCCTCATTCTGAACCATCACCCCTGTGTGCAAGCCTCTCCTTCAGGAGATTGCAAAAGGTCATACTAATGGCAAAAGGAAAACAACAGCCTCTTTTCCCCTCTGGACAGAGGATAAAACTCCCAGACACAATGCGTTTTGCGTCCTGACAAGAGAGGAAAAAAAAAAAAAAAAAAACATTTTCAAATAAGGATGCTGGGAAGAGGAAGTAGCTTCAGTTTGGGTCTGGAATCTTAACTCTAAATAGGCAGGTAGGGCCAGTTCAATTCAGGAAGCCCTATATCCAGGTGGACTCTTTATTTCTGAAAAAGAAATGACTTGCGGACTATGATGAGTCTCACCATCTGAGATGGAAAATGTATTAATATAGAGTTTATTGTATATACTTCTGTGCTTTAAATGACAGATATTATCTTCTGATCCCACTGTCTGTTCTCAAGAACAAAATAAATTAAAAATAAAATGCAAACACTTCCCTTCCCCTAATGCCTCCCCTGCCCCATGAAAAAAGAAAGAAGAAAATCTTTTGTGATCAGGAAAAATTTTTTCATGAAACTAGTCTAAATGCTTTCATTATGTTACTCAGTTTTCATCCCATAGAATTTGTTCTTATCTTTGTTTCACATTACTAATTTTCAAAAATTCTTCTTCAATGTTTATTTATTTGCCCAAAGAATGGCTCCCATCAGTTGCATTATTTGAGTAATCGTCGGCAAAATTCTATATTGGACTAAGCTTCCCTAAAAGTGCTTTGTAGGTTGTTTGTGCCTATTTCCATCCAGACTGATTAGGTGTAGCTCTAACCTGAGGATTCCGACTGTTGGTTCTACCTACTGCCAGGGGCATGCTGGAGTCAGCTTGCATCACTTGCCAGAGTTGATAATGATTGTAGCTGGAAATTGGCCATGGCACAGATATTTAACTATGGAAATTGCCAAAAACTAAAAACCAACTTCCCCCACTCGAAAAAGTCAGTTGTTAGTCATTTTCCAGCATGCCACAGCTATGTTCTTTTCTTGGGGACTACTGTTCGCTGACCAGTGTGATGAAAGAGGCACCTTAAATATTTTGAAAGGATGATTTGCATCCTACTTGCAATACAAACTGAAGGTGAGTGCCTACTCATACCAAAACATAGAAACCATATTGAGTCAGGTGTAAAACCATTTGACATCCTCCAGAAGCAGGATCTTAAGCCGTTAAGTATATAATCACTTAATGGCACTATTGGGAACCTATTCTTGAAAGCCATTCATATTTCTTGCTGGCAGGAATTGATTTCAGTCTTTTTTGTAGTGAGCGGTCCTTTTTAAAAAACTTCTCCCACTGCACTAAGATCACCAGAATTCAGAGGCAATTTACTGAGACTGAAGCCAATTGGCTGGATGAGTACAACCACCTATAAGAAGGTATCATGGTGTGACTATTTTCCATGCTCCACTATTTGCAGCAAACCAAAAATTCAAATAAGTCACAAGACAGAGTGTGGAGAATGGAGAAGTAAAGCGGAGGGAGAACTGCAGTTTGTTAATCAAGTCATGAATTAGGAACAATTGCTTTGGGGCAATAGTATAGCGGGAACATAAGTACAAAGAGAATTCTCATTCCTAGCTTCCTTTCTCTGCTTTCAGCAAATATGGTGGTGGGATGGTCCAAAACATGTTTCTCCTAGATACCAGATAATTTGAAATCTTCTTCAAAACATGACCTATAGCATTTGTTGTGAGATGAATTGCATCCCCCCCAACAAAATTCTTACATGGAAACCTAAGACACCAGTAGCTCCTCAGAATGTGACTATTTGAAAAGAGGACCTTTAAAGAGACAATTATGGTAAAATGTTGTCCATGTGAGCCCTAACCCAATATGACCGGTCTCCTTATGAGAGTGGATTAAGATAAAGACAACACATAGAGGCATGGGGTGAAAGACAACAGAAGACAGCCAAGGAGACAGGCTTCCAAATTAACAACTTTGCTGATGCCTTGATCTTGGTCTTACAGCCTCTAGAACTATGAGAAAATATGTTTTTGTAGTCTAAGCCACCCAGTCTGTGGTACTTTGTTACATTAATCCTAGTAATCTAACACAGCATTCCTCATTATTATGAACTGAATTTTGCACTTCCTCCAAATTCATGATAGGATGGCATCACAATGGACATGAGTTTGAGCAAACTCTGGGAGATAGTAAAGGACAGGGAAGCCTGGCGAGCTGCAGTCCCTGGGGTCAAAAAGAGTCAGACACAACTGAGGGACTGAACAGCGACTATCAAATTCATATGTTGAACCTTTAACCCCCAATGTGAATATATTTGGAGATAGGACCTTCACAGAGATAACTAAGCTTAAATGAAGTCATAGGGATAAGATCTTAATCTGAAAGAACTGATGCCATAAGACAAAAAATAAATACCAGAAATTTCCCTCTTTCCACACCTACACAGATGAAGAGCTACATGAGGATATAGCAAGGAGGAATTGTCCACAAGCTTGGAAGAGAGGTCTCACCAGCATCTTGCCAGCACCTTGATCTTGGACTTCCAGTCTCCAGAAATTTAAGAACATAAATTTCCATCATTTAAGCCACCAGTATGCAGTATTTTGTTATAGCAGCCCAAGCAGAACAATAGCAGTGGCTAAGACTCCGCACTCCCAATGCAGGGGGCCTAAGTTCTATTCCTGCTCAGGGAACTAAAATCCTGCATGACACAACTAAAGATCCCACAGGCCACACCAAAGTTCCTGCACTTGGCAATGAATACTCAGCACGGCCAAGTAAATAAGCATTTTCACAACAAAGAAAGAATCACAGTATCCTGGTATCTTTGTATCAGTACCTTTCTTTGTAAGTTTTACTGCTGCATTATTAAATGATGTAGTTACCTGTGAGGCTAAATCCAACATGGAATCTGAGAAGAAACAATGCCAGTTCCTTTTTCCCAAACTTCAAGTGTACTTCAAATAAGAAGTAAGACAAAAGTTACATATAATACTTTACTACCCTGTGGTTTGGAGCTTCTAAAGGCTTCACTCCTAAAATTAGAAACAAATTAGAGAGATATTTAGTTACTGGTAGACAGTGACCTGAAAAGAGGCTACCTATTCTGCTCATGGGCATAATTCTTCACTTAAGTCACCCAGCAACACAGTTATTTAGGAGGAAGCATGAACACTTCCTGACCACTAGGTTATCATGTGGTCTTACCAATGCCAGAGTCACCCAAATGCATGATGAGTTCCTGTGATGCCCCTCAGGTTCTGCACTCTGGAAGACCCCCAGCTGCCTCATGCCTGGCCCTACAGAGGAAAGTGAAAATAGATCTGTACTGCATATCTTTCCATGATTATCCTCCATCCTTTTTAATCCTGCTCTGTACTTTGGGAAGCGACCAAAATGGATGGCATCAACAGATTACCTTTGTCTTGCAACTTCTGGTATGTATGTACCAGCAGAGTATCCACAGATAGAGGAGACTGGGGCTATGGCTTTTGTTCCATTGGCTGTCCCCTCAGCCTCCCAGATCCTCAGGGGTTGATTGTGTCATTCTATTGCTGTTCACAGGTCCAGTCAGCAGCCTTCACCATTTAAATACACTCTCTGAGTTCCAGTACCTCTCTTTCTACACTTCCTTTTAGGCCTACATTGTAAAGTCTCCCTTTTCTTTCTGGTGACTGAGTACTGCCCAGTCCTTGCATGTTTCCCTAAACATTGCCCACAGCTTTGTAAACCATCCTGAATTAATCAGTTTGAGTGAACCATCTTTTTATTGTTTTGCCAGGGCTCTGACAGGTACAAGAACCAGTGAGAGTCAAAGTGTAGCTGAGCCATCAGACACACACACACACACACACACACACACACCCTAACGCCCCTGCACACCCAGCCAAATCACTACATTCTAATATATTCCCACCTTAAGGTTTTGTGCTTCGTGTTTTTTTCTTCTGAAGACTCTCTCCATTTTTCTTTCCATGATTGGTTCCATCTCATAATTTCAGTTTCCTTTTCAGAGTCCCTGTCTGTATAAACGAGGTCCCTCTCTTTCCTTGTGACTGTTCTGCTTCACTTCCTTCTAATGTTTATCAACATCTGGATCTATCTTTATACAGTTTCTATCACCCACTTCTAGAGGCTCCAAGAGATGAGGGATCCTGGCTGTGTTACTACACCTCTAGTGCCCACAGCTGTGTCTGAGAAATAGCAGGCTCTCAATAATTCTATACATCACTTATCAGTCACTCTCCGCTCCCTTCTCTTCACCCACATGAATACACTCACATATACATAGTCTCTCCACCATGCACATATACCTTTAAGATTATTCACATTTTTCATAGATAATTCCTACAGGCTACTTTAGATGCTATTTTAATTAAATTACATATATAAGAATTGTTGAGGAGCAGAGCCACTGGGTATATCATCAGATTGCCCTAAACCTAAGGTTGTCAGTCTCCCTAGAAATATGCTTTGACTTAGGCAAGGAGGCAATAAATTATTAATAACATGGAGAGATTTTTACTCCCAGGGAGGGACTTGGGCACCAGGGGAGAAATAGTCTCAATCATTGATTCATTCGGCCAATTTCTATTTCCTTAAATAAAAAGTGGTACATCAATAGAAAGTTTAAGGATAATGATGGAACACTTAATATTAAATGAAAGAAAAACCAAGGAGATGTGGATGAGATTTGAAAGACTTTGAAGTCCACATGAGGAGGGATTTGGTCTTTTGCCTTCCACCTAGAATACATAATTAAGATGACTTTGGCTCCAATGGGGCACATGGGGACTGTAGAAGGTTTGAACATTTTAAGGATTTAGAACATGTCTACACTTGTCTCTGCCTTAATTACATAAGGGGAAAGCTTTTATTTTAACTCTGGCCAAGAAACCCTAGTCATGAAACTGTTTTTATTTGACGAAATGTTTACTCTCACAGGAAAGAGGCAAGGCTGTGCACATTTGATGAGCCAACACTGAAGTGGTTATACATGAGCAGAGGGAAAGATCCAAGGAATGGGCATGGAAAAGTTGCCAAAATTATCATGACATCAAGGTCATAGATCAAATCCATGACCTTCCTGAAAATCTTGGGAAATGCATGTTTACAAAATACATGGCACAACACGAAACTTCTAAAGGCATTCTCCAAACAGTCATATATTTCAAACTGCTAAGTTGTATATAACAATGAATAAAATGTTAATGTTTCAAAGACTTTGAAAGCAAACACGCTTATAAATGCAGATTTCAGTTATAGAGAAATCCTTGTCGTGAATCATCTGTACATACCTTTTCTTTGCACAAATGTAGCCAAACTGCCAGACAGCTGAAAGATAAAGACGAACGCTGAGAACAAAGAACAGCGCTAAAGCTAAGAGAGATTTGACTCATGTTTTGAGGGTCCATACCCCTTCTGATTGCTGTGGGATGTTTACTGTTCGTGAAGAACAGAGAGAGTGAACACTGATTATGAGCTCACTCCAAAGTCTCTCACACCCAATAAACTGTGCTGCGTTTAGGAGGTCTGGTTGGGAATGGCTGAGACCATCCTATCAGAATGACTCCTCTGGAAGCTCTGAGATAATCTTGCATAGTCACAAATATTATTACTTGGTCAATAAAAACCTCATTTTGCAGGACTAGATTGATGAAGATAAATAATACATGCACAGTTAATGACTACAGCAACAGTCTGGAATCCAACAGCCTCGAGGTCTCGCCTCAGTCCATCCCCTATTTTACTCTGAAATGCACGATACTTAAGCTGTTTCCCTCAGTTCCCTGGTTCAGTTTTATTTACTACTATGTACAAAACATTTTCCTAGAAGATGAGAGATACCAAGATGAATAAGAAACTCACCATGCAATAGACTCTAGCCCAGTCACAGCAATATAAATTAATACCGAGTGAATGGGAAACATTAGGATTAACATGTAAGGAATTACCAAGTTTTAGAGCTGAGTGAAAACAAAGGATTTGTATACTGAAACCCCCTATCTTAAGCTTATGGAAGATAGTACAAACTTAACAGTTCTTAACTCTTGATTGTTGTTTTAACTTGATTGAGTTTTTAACTCTTTATTGATTGTTCACATATGCTTGACCCTTTAGCGAGGGCACAATTTTTATCCTTCTCCAAATGTAATTCCAACAAGGACCAACTTGGATTTCTATGAGGTATAAAGCATACCATTTCTGAGGGAAATAAAATATGATTGAAATTTTATAGCAAATAACACACCTAGGCAACCTTGTCAACTGCTATTATGGCATGGCATTTAGAATTTCTTTCTCCTTTGAGTTATAGCCCCAACTATATTATAACTTCTTAGAAGACAAAAATCTGAGATTTACGCTTATGGGTTTAGAGTGCTTAGCACCAAAAATAAAGCATACTGGATACTCAGAATCCTTTTCCACAGTATTGGACTCTCATTTTGAACCTATGTTCACCAACACAATCTCTATATAAGATGAAAGCAGGAAAAAGTGTTGAAGTAAGTCAAAAGAAGTTTAATGAACATGGAAGGGAAGACTGACTAAAAATTACAAAACAGAAAGGCCAAGATCCTGAACTATGCTTATATATGCATCACTGAGTCCCCATCTCCTTGAAGAGTGGCCCTATTTCAATATTTATTCAATGAGTAAATGAAATAATTATTACTCTCTCTCTGGGTCAAAATATTGAGCTCAAAGGATCTGAGATAGCAGGTTGACCATGTCCCATGAGAAGAATCGCATGATCTATTTGGTTCAAAATAATAATATGAAATCATTCTAGCCATTATTCACATATCTACAATAAAATGAGTGATGAGGGGAAGCAAATGAGAGAAAAGAATACAATTCATGGAGGACATATTATGTGTTGTCTTTTTTCAATAAGCCTTATTTAATTCTTAAACATTCCTATAAATTAGATGCTATTATTCTATAAATTTTTTAAAAACTGAGTAATAAGTGTTATTATCACTAATTCAAGAGAAATAGGGGAAACTGAAACAGTTTTGTTAAGTCAGAAATATAAAACATCAGAAATTAAATTATCCTTCAAAATGTTGACATGTTAATTTAATACTTTTACTAAAAAGAACAATAGACAAAATGCTTACTTTAAAATGTATGAGTATGTTTGCACAAACAGGCACATTTCCATTGGATGATAAAGCTAAAGTATCCCTTGGAAAAATGTAATGAACAAATACAGAAAACCATTTTACCAAAAAAACTCCTATAAATGACCTCAGTTCTGTTTTGGAAGAAACTGCTCTCTAAGGAGAAATGAAGTAAGTTTTAGTTTCAGCATTCACTGTCTTTTTGTGCTGTTCATGAATAAATTGGACTAATTGTTGGATGTGAGAAGTGATGGTTTTATAGTATGTATTACTGCCCCCAAATTTTTGGTTGCTAAATTCACCATCTTTAACCAACGAGTGAGGCTGCATCCAGAGGAGATACGATTTTCAATATGGAGTTCCCTAAATTCTTTGCAATCCCCACATATATCTGCAACAGGTAATCCCAGTTATCAAGTTCACAAACTTGAGACACTGAAAGAGCTTCCTTCAAATATCACATAACATTTCAACATTTAATATGCATTTTAAGCATATCAATTTCTGCATATAAAGAGTGACTAGCACATCATGCATTACAATATCATACTAGTTCTGAGGAACAACGGCTTTCAATTTAAAGAAGAAAACACCCTCCAGCTGAAGAAAATTCTCACATTACAATATGTTTAAAAGAATCTATTCCAGTTGTGGTTGGTTGTCTATGAGAAATCTTTTTCATGGGGGAAAAAAAATTGAACATTCCCATGTGAAAGTCTTTTTCACAAGAGAAAAAAACTGTACGCTGCATTTTATACAAACTAGGTGAATTCAAAATGATGGATCATTTCAAAAATATTCATTATACTATTTACTTACATAAATGTGGTTGTATAAAAAGTAAAAAAGGAATGCATTCACAATTGGTTTAAGTAATTTTCTCTTGGCAAACCACCATATAAAACAGGGGCGTCATGGCGCCACAGAATTCTGAATTGTGGTGGAGCATCATCAGTACACATGGCATTAATCTTTGTCTCGTTGCAGGAGACACCCTTGCTTGCATTAGCAGGCTGCCTCTTAAATGTAAGATGGTGTAATGTAACTCAGGTTTAAATAACACAATAAATAAGATCTATTTCTCCTTAGTTTTCTCACCAATCACTTCCAAGCCCCCTTTGTTAAAGTGCTTCATTGTTTACACATTTTAATGTAAATAACAAATTCTCAAGGTGGGAGGGGGTACTTTTTCAAAAGAACATGGTGAAGGAAGCCCTCAAGAGGGTAAGATCAAATTTTTTTATTTAAATTGTTAAGCAGTTAAAAGATTTTTTTTTAAGTCAGCATATGTATGTGAACGTAGCATAATTACTTGCCCCACTTTCTTGTCTTTTAGCAAACTGACAGTCCCAATATTTTGGAAATTGCACTGTTTTATATCACTTCATGTTCCCCATGACAAGGGGAACATTTAGCTGTCTTTAATGTCTTCTAATTAAATACTCAAAGCATTCTTAAAGTCTCCTTTTTCCAAATATAGATATATTTTAAAATAACAAACTTTTCCAAATGCATTTTTCTATTGAACTGAGAAGCTTTCAGAAACTGTCCCCACTGAATATAATGACTATTTAAGGAAACAAGCTATTTATGTGGAAATATTAAGAGGGATGATTTTGATAACCCACACTCAAGGCCAAAATAAGGATCATTGGGACTTTTACCGAAGAAGTTAATGGAGGCCAGGCCATTGGCAAATGACCTTGAAATCCCTCGATGTAGCCTCAAATTGGCTTCAGCACAAGCTTATTATTAATGCAGACAGCTAGTGTATGCCATGAAAAGCACATGATATCTCTCTGAAACCTAGCTATCACTCAGGCACCCCCATATACAAATATAAGCATCAACGTGACAGCACTTTTTTACATGATTTTTTTAATAAATATCACAAATTTGTTAATCAGTATTTTATGTTGCCTAAAAAATAGAATAAGCAGATAAAGTTTAATTAAGTAGGTATATAGAAGCTTTTTATATAAGAATTATCAGATAAAGTTATCTTAATAAAATGTATTATCTTACAATATTTGAATCAGATTCTAGATTGTATTTTCATCTTTAATTTGTAAGGTCCCAGAGACACATATCAAACATCTTTTATTTTAGATATCTCAACATGTGAAAACTATATTCCCCAAAGGCTTTGAAAATTGATATGACATATTTCAGAACTTACACACATGTGCATGCATGCACAAACACACACACATACACACTCACTCTACCCAGTCAGAAAGGAACTGTTTGCTCAGTTTGCAGATATGAAATCATTAGGGACTGAGTTTTACTTTGGGAAATTTGAGCACCATGTATTGTTAATGTAAAATAAAGAAATAAAGCCTGGGAAGTTAGAAGATTATTTTTTTTGGAAATGCATGTTTAGAACTTTAAAAAAAAAAAAAAGAAAACATTCTCCTAATGGTAAAGCATTAACAAATACTTTTTCATATGAATAAAATCTGTAATCAGTTAGATAAGAGCAATGTGCCTTTTTTTGGCATTTAATCAAACAATGAAATCATATACACATTTCCTGACACAAAAGACAAATGATGTAATAATCTGAAGGAGTTTCTCTATCTCCTTGGAACTTTGCATACTTGACTTGTTTTCCATATTTTGTGACTTTAAATGGTGGGAAAATTATATTAAAATGCTTGTAGCAGTTCCTCTAAACTAGCATCCTTTTTGTTTTATTGTATTTAATATAAAAGCAGCAATTATTTGATTTCAAAGTTATGAAAATATGTACCTTATGAGAAAACAAGCAATTTAAGCTTTAATTGGTGTCATTTTTCACAGAACTGGCAAGATTCTTGCATCCCTGGCATGTTGTTTTTCTATAAAACTGCAGAGCTGCCTTCAATGAATGTTTTACGAACGCAAAAGTTGTTATATGAAGGTATATGCATAGATGCCTGGAAATATAAGATTTCTGGTGGGAGTTATTTACAAAAGATGTATTTCATTTGTTACTGTGCGTGTAACAACTCCTATTATTCTAAATGTTTCTCTCTTCTCAATAAGACTGTTCTTAGCTCATGTCTATGAAACATTGGGGCTTGTGTTTAAAGTAGAATAAAAGTGGATGCTTTGATGAGGCAAAAACATAACACGTGAGAAAAGTAAAAAGAAATGATAATTTTAACTGAAAAGAAATCATACTGTAATATACTAAAAGGCTAATTCTGGTTTTAATCAGAAGAGACAATATAAAATATACGCTGGGAGGCTTGTCTTACATAAATTACATATATGAACCACAAAACTTCTATTTTTTGAAATGTTGGTTTACCATGAATACTTTGACTTATTTCTGTTCAGATTACACACATCCCACATTTTCAAAATTATGTTCTATGCTGAAGGACAACAGTTCTATATATTTATTGAGAGGTTTCACGACCTGACCTTCTCCAAGGATTTCAGTGGCTTCTATACCTGAGGAGGTAGGTACTTGTTTATTGTTGTTTTAAATGCAAATTTCCAGAGCTACAGCCAAGATTTATTTTTCAAAAGATCAGAATGAAGATAAAGAATCCACATTTTTTAAAAATGTCTAGATGGTTCCTATGATCAGCCAGATTTTTAGGAAAACTACAAATTAGTGGACATTATGCTGGAAGTCCTTTCTGGGTAAATAGAGATTAGGACAAATAAGTATTGTTTATTTTAATTACATCATTCACTTTGTTTTAAGTTGACCATATTTATTGAAAACAATGATGAACGTATACAGAGTGCTACTATATGCCAGGCACTGTGCTAACCACCATATATGCTTGCAACCCAACAGTCTTATAAAACAGATAACCATTCTCTCCTCTTAAGGGATGAGGGAATTATTTGTTAGGGAGCAATTTACTATAGTCACAAAGCAAGTAATAAACAAGTAAAAAGTGTAAATCATTTCTGTGTGACTCTAAAGGTCAATTTCCTAACCACTGTATTACACATGGAGACTCAAACAACAAACATGACCATAAGTGTTTTGAAAGCCTTTTCCTGTTGACTGCTCAAGTTAAGAATCAATGCTATTAATACTTAGGACTGATGTGATCCGAACTATTGACATTTGCTCATTATTATCATTATTGATCTGATTCAATTTTGATTCACATTGAACTACCAAAGATGATTGAGTTGTATCAGCACAAGTTTTCCCTTGATGCCATTTTCTATAAATATCAATATTAAAAGTTCTAAATAGTAGCTGAATGGGAAACAAATTATATAAAATTTTCAATCCATGTATAATTGCCACCTATTAATTTACTAATCCATGACTGCATGAAACTAACAAGATATAACAAAGATATTGGCAGGAAAGTTAAAAAGATTATTTTTCTGGGACCTACAAATTTATTTCCAAAGGGATATCAAAGCATTGTTCATTGTTGAGAGTTGACCTTTGATCCTGAGTGTTTCTCATGATTTTTCCATTTTGGATTATAAGTCTGTCCATGGTTTCTCCCAGTACTCTGGATTTACTCCTATCAGAACACCAGCCTGTGAACCCTTGAGACGCAGGGCTTCTGATATTTGTCCTTCAATCCCCTGAGGGAGCCGTATTGGTTTTGTTTTGTTTTATTTAATTGTTTTTATTGAAGTGTAGCTGATTTACAGTATTGCATTACTTTAAGGTTTACAGCAAAGTGACTCAGTTTATAGATATATTGTTTTTCAGATTACTTTCCCTACAGTTCATTACAAAATATTGAGTGTGGTTCCCCATGCTAATACAGTAGGTCCTCATTGGTTATTCTATTGTTATGGGCCTAGTTCTGGACATGGCCAACAATTTTTTTTAATGTATAGAACAAGATAATACACATTTTAGGCCTTTAAGATTATATCATATCTGTGGCAACTATTCATCTCTGCTACTGGAATGCAAAAATGGGGATACACAATACATATGTAAATGGGTATGGTTGTGTTCCAATTAAGCTTTCTTCATGGACACTGATATTTTGGTTTCAGTTTTTATGTGATACAAAGTACTATTCTAGTTTGGATGTTTTTCAATAATTTTAAAATGTAAAAATTATTTTTGGCTTGCATGCATGCTCAGTTACTAAGTCGTGTCAGACTTTTTGTGACCCCATGGACTGTAGCCTGCCAGGCTCCTCTGTCCATGGGATTCTCCAGGCAAGAATGCTGGAATGGGTTGCCATTTCCTATTCCAGGGGATCTTCCCAACCCAGGGATTGAAGCACTGTCTCCTGTACCTCCTGCATTGACAGGCGGATTCTTACTGCTGAGCAAAATGAGATGCCCATACAAATACAGTCAGAGGGCCAAATCTGACTAGTGAGCAGTAGTTTGCTAACCCCTACACTGCTGCTGCTGCTGCTAAGTCGCTTCAGTCGTGTCTGACTCTGTGCAACCCCATAGACTGCAGCCCACCAGGCTCCCCCGTCCCTGGGATTCTCCAGGCAAGAACACTGGAGTGGGTTGCCATTTCCTTCTCACAATGCATGAAAGTGAAAAGGCAAAGTCGCTCAGTCGTGTCGGACTCTTAGCGACCCCATGGACTGCAGCCTACCAGGCTCTCCGTCCATGGGATTTTCCAGGCAAGAGTACTGGAGTGGGGTGCCATTGCCTTCTCCGACCCCTACACTAGGCAACCAATACTCATTTGTTGACTGTTTTCATGGCAAGGTAGTTGTGAGAAAGTAGTCTCTGCTTAGGCTGAACACATGATGAAATTATGCATATGATAAAGGAAAGCCTAGTTCCTGACTTTCAATTTCTGCTTTAGAAATAAAGGATAGGAAAAGAACTCCTAAGATAGTAATTAATAGGCAAGGCCAAAAGGACGCAGTTGTTGTTTAGTCGCTAAGTCATGTCTGACTCATTTATGACCACAGGGACAGTAGCCTGCCAGGTTCCTCTGTCCATGGAATTCTCCAGGCAAGAAAACTGGAGTAGGTTGCCCTTTCCTCCTCCAGGGGATCTTCCCAATCCAGATATCTAACCCACGTCTCCTGCATTGGCAGGTGGGTTCTTTATCAGTGAGCTACCAGGGAAGCCCAAAATGAGGCAGGGCCACGTAATTAACATCAAATTAAAGATTTCTAGAAAAATCCAGGTCACATGTAGACTGACTCAACAAAAAAAAACTATAGTAGTCCATCCTCACCAACAGATAAAGATTTTTAGTTGCTTCTCTAACCTCTTGCTCAACATCCTGTGGACCAGGACACCTGTTCCCACATCTCACTCTCACTCTGATCCTCTTCCAGGCTCATATTAACTATTTATTTGACCACAGTTGCCTTGATTTGAAAACTCAAAGTTTGTTTATGGAGCAAATCTGAAGTTTTTCACAGACAAACTGCATTACTGTGCCCTGGCATTTTGTGTATTTAGTTTGTCTGGGAGAACATCTTACAGGACATAGGCCATCCAGGCAGATCTCGGAGGGTGCTTGTAGGGCTGGGCAAGTGACAAAAATGAAGGTGAGAACTGAGGCAATGGTATACGTGGGCATACCTTGTCCTTGCCTGCATCCTGAAATCCCTAAATGCAGAGGAACAATTTCTGTCAGTCCCATGAGTCCCTGCTGAGAATATAAAGCAATAAGACTTTACATTAATGGATTCCACCACTTTATAGTCTAGGTTTCTTACAAGACACAATACACTTCCTTCCATTACTAAGATGCCTGAACTTCTAGGATACAAACAGACAACTCCCTGCCTTCTCTCTATTAGACAAGCCAGGCCAATAATCCCATATGCTCACATGTCATCACTTCTCCTCTACAACCCAAAGCACTCAAAGCAAGAGAATGCATGAAGAGTTACTTGGTTTATTAATTAGGAAAAATGATGTGCCTTACTTTAGAAGTTGTTCTTTGAACTTCAAGAACTGGTATCTTACTGTTTACAAATATGATATTTGATCTCTAGCCTGAAATACTTGACTTCAAAAGAAAATAGTGGAGAGTATTATGATATAGAGGAATTCAGTAGGGGATTCAAGAGTGCTTGCAGCAGTCGTCATAATATGTGACCATAGACTTATTTGCTGAAGTGCTTAATCACTGTCACCCTCCTAGATGGTGAGCCCCGTTGGAGTAAGGACTATATTTTACATGATGTAAAACAGAGCCTGGTATACAACCAGTACTCAATTAAAATGCATTAAACAAATAAATTATTAAAGTGATCAAAAGTTAGTTGACAAATAATCATGGTTATTTATTTACCCATAACAGTAAATAAACAGACATTTCCAGTTCACTTTACCACAGTGCCAAGTCAAACAATGACATGTCTCTGCTTCAATTCAAGACCTACTCTTATAATATCCAGCACATGTGTGTCAGCTTCTGCTCAACTATTCCTTCATGTGATTCTGACCCTCTGCTTCATCCATCTTATATTTTACTTTCCTTATTATAGTATTATTCCTTTCCTTACCATATTACTCACTGCCTTTTGCTTTTTTTTTTTTTTTTCCTTTTTTCATCTCTGTCTTCAGGAACTTCCATTACCTTCCTAGGCCAAAATAATATCTCCTGCTCCCTGAGATGACAAATCCATGGTTTGTGGAATTAGTGAGGACAGTAGCAGTTTCCTGACTGCCACTTCTTTGAGTAAATATAGAGAATGACATCTATATCTATATACCTACATCTATCGTTCCATTGATCTACCTATCTATCTTTATCACTTGCTTTAATGCTGAAATAATGCCGTCACATCATGCTACATGTCTACATCTGTCTCCTTCTGAACACTCTCAGAAGCATACAACGTGTACCTGTGTGCTCAGTCACTAAGTTGTGTCCATCTCTTTTGCGACTCCATGGACTATAGCCCACCAGCATCCTCTGTCAATGGGATTCTCCAGGCAAGAGTACTGGAGTGGGTTGCCATTTCCTCCTCCAGGGGATCTTCCCAATCCAGGGATTGAACCATATCTCCTGTGTCTCCCACATTCTTCATCACTAAGCCACCTGGGAAGCCTGTCATGAAGTATCAGTCTCCTGTAATCAGGAATAATTAGAAGTGGTGACCAAATTCCAAGGAACTTACAAATGCCCACACTCAGCAGCCTTAGAGTTGTCAGTTCAGTTCAGTCACACAGTCATGTCTGACTCTTTGTGACCTCATGGACTGCAGCATGCCAGGCTTCCCTGTCCATTACCAACTCCCAGAGCTTGCTCAAACTCATGTCCATCGAGTAGGTGATGTCACCCAATCATCTCATCCTCTGTCGTTCCTTTCTCTTTCTGCCTTCAATCTTTCCCAGCATCAGGGTCTTTTCCAATAGGTCAGTTCTTTGCATCAGGTGGCCAAATTATTGGAGTTTCAGCTTCAGCATCAGTCCTTCCAATGAATATTCAGGACTGATTTCCCTTAGGATGGACTGGTTGGATCTCCTTGCTATCCAAGAGCCTTTTCCAAAACCATAGTTCAAAAACATCAGTTCTTCGGCACTCAGCTTTCTTTACAGTCCAACTCTCACATCCATACATGACTACTGGAAAAATCATAGCTTTGACTAGACAAACTCTTATCAGCAAAGTAATGTCTCTGCTTTTTAATATGCTGTCTAGGTTGGTCATAGTTTTTCTTCCAAGGAGCAAGCGCCTTTTAATTTCATGGCTGCAATCACCATCTGCAGTGATTTTGGAGCACACAAAAATAAAGTCTCTCACTGTTTCCACTGTCTCCCCATCTATTTGCCATGAAGTGAGGGGACCAGATGCCATGATCTTAGTTTTCTGAATGTTGAGCTTTAAGTCAACCTTTTCACTCTCCTCTTTCACTTTCATCAAGAGGCTCTTTAGTTCCTCTTTGCTTTCTGCCATAAGGGATGGTGTCATCTGCATATCTGAGGTTATTGTTATTTCTCCTGGCATTCTTGATTCCAGCTTGTGCTTCATCCAGCCCAGCATTTCTCATGATGTACTCTGCATATAAGTTAAATAAACAAGGTGACAATATACAGCTTTGACATACTCCTTTCCCAATTTGGAACTGGTCTGTTGTTCCATGTCCAATTCTAACTGTTGCTTCTTGACCTGCATACAAATTTCTCAGGAGGCAGGTAAGGTGGTCTGGTAATCCCATCTCTTTAAGAATTTTCCATAGCTGGAGGTATAGGGATATGAATACAAGACAGATTTTAAAGGGAAGTACTATTACTTGCCAACCAAATGATTATGTTATGCAAAGGCAAACTAGTTAGGATGCTTGTAGTCAACTGTCAGACACCCAAATTTAGCTACATATATAAAAAGAAAATTTACTATAAAGGTTTACTAGTCTGTCTTGTGAAACCAAAGGCGAGGAATATGGCTCAACCTCAAGGAAAATGTATACTCAGGGACTCATACATACTGGCTATCTTATCTTTCTCTTTCATTTCTCTTCTCTGCAAGTGTTTAGTTCTTCTCTCTTTTTCTGGTTTCTTCAGTTTCTTAAGCTATATGGCCTAGTTTTATGACAGTAGAGAACCTGGTCCAACCACTAGAGGCTCTAAGCCCAAATTTCTATAAAGATATTTCTTAATCTGAGTGCTTATACCTAGACTGAGCTGTAGCCATGTGGAAGAGAGTGGGTGAGTAGAGTAAAATTTCTGGAAAATGTGTCAGGGCGGGGGCTACTTGGCAAACAATCTCATGAAGAGTGTACTACAAAAGTGTAAAAAGGATGAGTTAAATATGCCTCCAAAATCCCCGATTTTAAGGTGTTCACCTCCTGTGAACAGACAAGAAAAGGAAACAGGAAGGATCACAGGGGACAGAAGAGTAATTCTCTCCAACCCACACTCAGAGTGAAGGGGAGTTCTGATATTATAAATTTACTGTAAGATATCAAAAGTTGTTGGATGAATTACTAGACATTGATGTCCTCATCTCCTATTCTGTTCTAAATGAAGCTCAGAAAGGTTGGGGAAACAAATATTAGCAAAGAATAAACAAATAGCATTAGGTAAATCTGGCAAAATTCTGAAAGAGAATTTTATGTGAAACTCAAACTAGACAATCAAGAGATCACATTTATTGGTTCCATCTTTATGTGGCATGTTTAGACACAGAGCTAATGACTGCAGGTGTTATTTTAATATGAGGCCTGCTTCCCTAAAGAATCTCATGTCCAAATACATATCTATGAAATAATGTTAACTGTGAAAAAAGAATATATATAATCAGAATTATGGGTTCCTAATGGAAGATATTATAAATCATCAGAACCATCAAGGAATACTTCAGGAAGGAAATAGAATTTCACTTGAGTCTTCAAAAATGAGCAGGAGTTCACCAACTAGAGAAAGTGGAGGGCATTCTGTGTCAATGGGGCAGCAGAAACAGCACTGGACGATATCATGGTTTTTTTGTTGTTGTTTTGTTCACTCTGGGAACCAGGCACTTGACTAGGAAAAATTAAGTCTGGCTCACTTAAGGCCAGATATCAACCCACTTTACAAAGTAGTAGATGAAAATGATTGGAACAAATTCATGAAAGTAGAAAAATACATGCAATTGTCTAAATCATAATTCTCTGCAGCAATCTAAGTGATAGCCTAAATGTTTGGGGATGAATGCTAAGGGACTTATTCCTATTCCAAACTGGACATCTCTGCTTCCACCTGTTCAACTACTGATGAGTCTTCTGCTCTCCTTGACCCTCACTAATATGCACTGGTCTTGTATATCATTTATTGTTATTGGTAAAAATTCTTATTCTTCATGATGCCCACATTTCACCAAGTGCCATGTCTGCCATAGTCTATTTAAGAAGATTAGGTTTCCTCTAAGACACTCATCTCACACGCTAGCAAAGTAATGCTAAAAATTTCTTCAAGTCAGGCTTCAGCAATACGAGAACCATGAACTTCCAAATGGTCAAGATGATTTTAGAAAAGGCAGAGGGACCAGAGATCAAATTGGCAATATCTGCTGGATCATCAAAAAAGCAAGAGAGTTCCAGGAAAACATCTATTTCTGCTTTGTTGACTATGCCAAAGCCTTTGTCTGTGTGGATCACAATAAACTGTGGACAATTCTGAAAGAGATGGGAATACCAGACCACCTGACCTGCCTCTTGAGAAATCTGTATGCAGGTCAAGAAGCAACAGTTAGAACTGGACATGGAACAAAAGACTGGTTCCAAATAGGAAAAAGAGTACACCAAGGCTGTATATTGTCACCCTGTTTATCTAACTTATATGCAGAGTACATCATGAGAAATGCTGGCTGGATGAAGCACAAGCTGGAATCAAGATGGCCAGGAAGAATATCAATAACCTCAGATATGCAGATGACACCACCCTTATGGCAGAAAGTGAAGAAGAACTAAAGAGCCTCTTGATGAAAGTAAAAGAGGAGAGTGAAAAAATTGGCTTAATGCTCAACATTCAGAAAACTAAGATCATGGCATCTGGTCCCATCACTTCATGGCAAATAGATGGAGAAACAGTGGAAACAGTGGCAGACTTTTATTTTCTTGGGCTCCAAAATCACTGCATATGGTGATTGCAGCCATGAAATTAAAAGACGCTTACTCCTTGGAAGAAAAGTTATAACCAACCTAGACAGTATATTAAAAAGCAGAGACATTACTTTGCCAACAAAGGTCCGTCTAGTCAAGGCTATGGTTTCTCCAGTAGTCATGTTGGATGCAAGAGTTGGACTATAAAGAAAGCTGAGTGCCAAAGAATTGATGCTTTTGAACTGTGGTGTTGGAGAATACTCTTGAGAATCCCTTGGACTGCAAGGAGATCCAACTAGTCCATCCTAAAGGAGATCAGTCCTGGGTCTTCATTGGAAGGACTGATGTTGAAGCTGAAACTCCAATACTTTGGCCACCTGATTTGAAGAGCTGATTCATTGGAAAACACCCTGATGCTGGGAAAGATTGAGGGCAGCAGAAGAGGATGACAGAGGATGAAATGGTTTGATGGAATCAAACTCACTCAAATGGATATGAGTTTGGGTAAAGTCCTGGAGTTGGTGTTGGACAGGGAGGCATGGCATGCTGCAGTTCACGGGGTCACAAAGAGTTGGACACGACTGAGCAACTGAACTGAACTGAAGACATTCCATAAATGATTTGGCCCCAAGGACAGTATCCTCCCTTATGGACAGCTATGGCTGCTCACCTCTGAGTCTGTGTATTACGTCTATTTACTTAGGCCAGTATTCTGTACCCCTCTGGTGAAGGCAATCTCTATTCCTTCTAATTTGCATTTTGTTCCTTTGTTCTTTATGTGACAGTGAGTTCCTAAACTGAAAACAAATCTCCCATTAGGGAGACAGAGAGCTACCTCCTCATTTCTGGTTGAATACTATTAAAAATCCTACCTGGTTGCTACATTTCGGTAGTAGAATTTGCCATTTCCCTCTGATAGTCATGGGATTTCCCAGGCAAGAACACTCGAATGGGTTGCCGTTTCCTTCTCCAGAGGATATTCCCACAGGGAATCAAACCCACATCTCCTGCACTCCAGGCAGTCTCCTGCATTACAAGTGGATTTGTGAGTATTACAAACGTTGTTTGTAATAAACAATGTTATTTGTTTAACCAACTGAGCCACCAAGAAAGTCAAACAATAAGGAGAGAGAGAGAGAAAGCGACATCATCTTACTTTTAACAAATACACAGCCAGAGCTGACTGGAACACAAACTAGGTATGAACAAAGTAGAGGTAATGTTTTGTGTGTGTGTGAGTTCACAAAGAAAATACATTTTTAAGGTTCAGAGATTTTAAAAATAATTTCTCTTTCAGAGGGAGCATTCTCATTTCTCATTAATTATAAATAGTATAAGAGGAATAAATTTTAATTTTTGCATTAACACTGCAGAAGAATTCAATGAGAAAGAAACAGCTAACTGTAAACCGTTGCACTGAGATTTGAAAGACTATGAAAAGATTTGCGCTGAATTCTGTTTTCTTTTATTTTTTATAGTCATTCCTTTTCAATAATCACTCCTATGAACCTATGTGCATCAAAAAGTGAAAAGCTGTATATCTTCAAAGCACTCAAAATAGCTCCAGTGGTTCAAAATATGCATGATGATCAAAACAGACACCTATAAATACTGTAGACCTATCACATGATAAATACACATTTTCAAATATTTGTACATTCACATATGTATATTTATGGAGTGGAAAGGGAAGAAGAGATAGAGGGAATATTTCTGTTAATGCTCATAACTAGTTGGCAAATATATATCCCACAATATGACTACAGTGCATGGGACTTATGGGAATATGTATTTCTGTATTGTACACATACACATAAACATAGAAATTGGAATGTTCACATGTACACATGCATACATATTTTAAATAATGTTTTAGATGCAGTTTGGAAATACATATGCATATACATACTCACACACATTCTGAAATGCCATCATTCAACATAATTCATGATGTGTATTGAAATATATCAAAGCAGAAACACATTCCAGAAAGAAATACTCACTGGTGCAATTAAATCATAAAGGAGTTTAATTTGTTCACTTAGTAGCTAAATGTTTTTTTTTCAACATTTTGGCTAGCAGTTTCTTAATGAGAAGGTACCTGGAATGAATTAAATTTGCTTATTATTTAAACTCATGAGTTAAAGTGTTTCTTCAGGGAGTACACTTATGCTTTGATGCATTTCAATAAATATTGTTCTTGAAAATGCCTGTTTCAACTACTTGAAACTTGGAACCTGAAAATTCTCATAATAGTCTGGTTTATGAAACTAATCACGAATATTTGTGGGATACACAGACACAATATGCCTCTCACCCTTTTTTTACATAGCATCTTTATTAAGGTCTAATTCATATACACAATTCACCTACCTAAAGTATACAATTTAATTTTTTCGTGTATTCACAGAGTTGTGCAACTAGCTCTACAATTAATTGTTAAGACATTTTCATCACCCCACAAAGAAGCCTTGAACCCATCAGATCTCATTCCCCATTGTCTCCCAACCCACTTCCCCTAGGCAACCTCTAATCTACTTGTGTCTCTATGGATTTTCCTATTCTGAACATTTCATATAAACACAAACAAACAATATTGAGGTCTTTTGTGACAGGCTTCTTTCACTTGGAATACTGTTTTTAAGGATTATCTATGGAGTGTCATATGCTTCATTTCTTTTTATTGCTGAATAATATTCCACTATATGGATACATCACATTTTATTTATCTGTTCAACAGTTGAAAGACATTTGGGTTGTTTCCTCTTTTTGACTATCATAAGCAGTGCTGCCATGAACATCTGAGTAACAAGTTTGTGTGGACATCAGTTTTCACTTCTTTTGGTACATACCTAGGAGTGGTATATAACCAATGGCTGGCCATATGATAATTCTGTGTTTAAGCTTTTGCAAAACTACCAAAATGTTTTTCCACGGTGGCTGCCCATTTTACATTCTTACCAGGATTGTATGAGGATTTCTACTTCTCTGTGGGTCACTCACTTTGATGTCAGTGATCATGCCTCCTAATTCATCAAATCAATGCATTTCCTAGATGCTGGGTTGTGTGCCCTCCTGTGTCCTTCTGACGGATGCATGTGAGCATAGCCATAACAGATGGGATACGAGCCCTGATTACTGTCTTGTATGCATTGCCACAGCATACTGTAGACCCAGAAATACCAGCCCTCCTTCAAGCACACCTTTCAAGCTGCCCTAAGAAACCTGTCTACACTGAGGTTTACCAACTGTAAAATGAGGGAGTTTTTTCCAGAGTGAACCAGCCCACTTCCACCTTGTTTGTAGAACTAATTGCTTCTGTTTTAAACCCATTTGGTGGCCCCTCCAGCTCCATGGGACTTCGCAGGTGGTGCTAGGGGTAAAGAACCCGCCTGCCAATGCGGTAGACATAAGAGAGGCAGGTTCAATCCCTGGATCAGGAAGATCCCCTGGAGGAGGGCATGACAACCCACTCCAGTATTCTTGCCTGGAGAATACTGTGGACAGAGGAGCCTGGCAGGCTACAAACCATAGGGTCACAAACAGCCAGACACGACTGAGAGATTTAGCACTCACGCACACACACACACGCCAGCTCCATGAGCAAAGTAGGTATGCAAGGAGTGAGCACAGATGGTGTTTTAGATCAACTTAGAATATTTTGCAAACACAAACCTTGAAACCGTTTAAGCAATAGCCATGTGAGCAATGTATCAGTCCAGTGAGGGAAGATGATCCTATAGATTGTTTAGATTCTTAAATAAGTACCCTTCCATGTTCTCAGAAGAGACTCCATTCTTTCACTGCTAGAATAATTTTAAACACACTATTGCTCTTTCCTAAAATTATTATATGACACATGCCTTAAAATTTGAATGAGTTATAATTTACTTGATTATGTATAGGTTGCAGCTTATTTCACTATATCCAAAACAACCTTGAAAGTGTAGTTGCTCAGTCAAGTCTGACTCTTTGCAACCCCATGGACTATAGCCTGCCAGGCTCCTCTGCCCATGGAATTCTCTAGGCAAGAACACTGGAGTGGATTGCCATCCCTTTTCTAGGGGATCTTCCTAACCCAGGGATTGAACATGGGTCCCCCGCATTGCAGGCAGATTCTTTACCATCTGTGCCACAAGGGCATCCTCCAAAACAACCTTGAATAGGACATAATAAGGGAAACACTAATGAAGGTCAATTTATTTAATTAATTAAATTGTTCACTTTTTCATATTTTTAGCATACAATAGACAATCTCAGTGAATAAGGAGCATATATGCCACCCTTCACTATAGTGAAATACACCATCATATACTGAGGTTAAGGGGGTTAATGACACAAGAAAAGCAACAATAATAATGATATAACAATACCATCTGTATACTCACTGTATGTGCCAGTAAATATGCTAATTGTTTTACCTATAAAGTAAGTTCGTCTTCACAGGTACCCACTAGAGTGGGTGCCCTTACTCTCTCCAGTTTAGAGATGAGAATACTGATCTTGGGAAGTTAAATTACTCACTCATCTTTTGTTATGCAGCAAGTAATGCTGGGCTAAAACTAGAACCCAGGTTTATCTGATTCCTGTGAAACCTCTAGGCCATGCTACTAACAAAAAAGGTTATGGCCACTAAAAAAGAGACAGTTCTGTAATATATTTTCTACAGCTGCAATTCTCAGCATCTCTACTCCTCATTGAAAAGCATGTTATTTCAGGGGGTAACTGACAACCAAACACTGTCTGTGGATTAACAAAAGAGTATGTCTCTCACACATATTAACAGTTTTATTTTAAATATGTAGAATATTTCATGCTTGATAAAATGCAAGTTCATTACTGCTAAATTATACTAGCCTTACTATGACTATGTAATATTTCAGTCAACAGATAATGAAAATACAACTATCAATATGTTAGCATCTGGAAAATTGTATTATTTTTGGAAGAGAGGAGCTTCATATCTGAAAATGATAATACCTATAAGAACTAAAGAGTTTTCATAGCCTTAATGAATAAAATGTACTTCTAAGCATAGATAAAGCAGCTATATATGCCCATTAACTATAAAAATGTTATGAAAAAACTATAAAATACATGTGCTTGAAAATTTCTTGTTTGCAATTTATAAATATGAAATCTAAAATACTAAAAGACTAATTTTCTTGGTGTTAACAGAAATAAAGAATCATTATCATAACAAATAACTACATCTTAACTATTCACTTAGAGTCCAGCTCCTATAACATACTAGGAATTTAACCAATATCTTAAATGTGCAATTTGTGACCCTCATTCTGTGCTACCCTCTGGAGACCATTTTTGGGGTTGCTCAATTTAAAGCAGCAATCTTAGCATTGTCTTTAATTAAAATTCAATAAAACCCCTCAGTTTAAAAGTTATCATGGTCAAAACTGTGGGTGAGCTACAGAATCCAGAGATGATGGCAGTTAAAATGGATTTAGCCACCTATGAGGTGTAATAATCATGCTGAAAAGCATGGCCCAGAGTGTTTTCATTGCTTTTACAAAATGAAACATGCATATAAAATAAAGAAAGCATTCAGATATGACCATAAATAAATTATTGCCACAAAATGAACAGTAAATAAGAAATCACTTATTAAACGTGTTACCTAACATTCAAACACAAATTCAAAATCATGTCTTAGAAAATCTATGAATTTATGAATTATACACATGTAAAAATGCTACTCACTGTCTAGACTGTGTATTCTCAATATTAGCAGTGACAACTCTAGAGAGATCACTGGGTCCAAAGAGGGTCTGTATCTGAATCATTCAAAGCTATGTCATATAGCATATAAAATTTATATAGAGGTAAAAGAGGTAATTCTACATTTTGAGAATCATAGACTGTGATTCTCAAAATGTAGAATTGTGGTTGCATAAATCTAACCCATGAATAGGTTTCCCAGGTGGCTCAAATGGTAAAGAATCTGCCTGCAGTGCAGGAGACCTGGGTTTGATCCTGTGTCAGAAGATCACCTGAAGAAAGGAATGGTTACCTACTCCAGTATTTTTGCCTGAAGAATTCCATGGAGAGAGAAGCCTGGCGAGCTACAGTGCATGGGGTAACAGAGTCAGACAAGACTAAAATGAAGTTGTTCAGTCGTGTCCGACTCTTTGCGATCCTGTGGACTGTAGTCAACCAGGCTCATCCGTCCATGGGATTCTCCAGGCAAGATTACTGGAGTGGGTTGCCATTTCCTTCTCCAGGGGATCTTCCCAACCCAGGGATCAAACCCAGGTCTCCTGCATTACAGGCAGATGCTTTAACCTCTGAGCCACCAGGGAAGCTCCAGACAAGACTAAGCAACTAACACTAATCCACTAATATTCACTCAGTAATATAATTTTGTGATATATATATCATATTATAAAAGATAGCTTTTAATAATATTCATTGATTAACAAATATTTATTGAGTATATATGCTATAATGCTATAAAATGAATGGTATTTTGAAAGCTACTGGTTTAGAATCCAATATCCAAAATCTTATATCTCTGCACCCAGCTAGCTAAGAGTATTGAAAACCTAAATTCTTTATCATAATTTGGTTTTCTCACATGTAAAATAAATTAATTCCACCCATCTCATAAGGTTGTCTGGAAAATTAAATAGTTAAAATATTTTGTAAACTGTGAAATAAATAACAAAATTGGCCAAATTAGTAGTCTGTCATCAATTTACATGAAATACAACACTGCCTAATTTTTTAAAACACTTTTTAAACATCCATTTTGTCAAGCAAAAACCCAAATATATTTTTAATAAGGCAAACTGGTTACAATTTATAAAACTTATTAAAAATATTTATAGTTACAATTCATACAAGTAGAGTGGCTTTGATCCAGCTAATTCAAGCCAATATTCATCAGTACAAATACGGGTGCCTAATAGTGCAAATATCCTGTATGACCAATGGTATGGATATTTTATTAACCTTTTTCAATTTTCTTTTATCTATATGATATCAGAATGATCAGTTTCTTTTATTACACACAGCTAAGAATAATAAGTTCATTTCCCCTCTAGCATACTCTCCTAGGTTACTAAACAGAGTTGTGAAATCCTCTCCAAGGCTCTCATCAGTTTCTTATTTTTTAAAAAAAAATAAACTTTACTGGAGAATTACTGAGATACAACAAAGCTGACTGAACCATGAGAATAATTAGAACTTCGAAGTAACCTTCCAGATAATGTCTCTCTGAAAAGGAGATTTAGATGATCAAGAACTATGGGTAAACGACAGTCTTGATAAAGAGCAAGCAACTAAAATCATCTGGAAAAATACTGAGAATGCATATAAGAGGCAAAAATGTTAAACTTTTAAGCATATTATTAACTCATGCAACAGATATTTGAGGGGTTTGATGGATCAAGGAACAAGCAGTAAGATTATAATGATAAATCTTACCGAGATCGTGTATATAAATAAGGATTATGCACCAAATAATAGAGTTGAGAAAAACACATTAGATATAGATGCAGATGAACATATGGACTCCAATAAAGCTGTGTATGAGGACTGTACCACAATATAAAGATTGGTGTGACACACACTATATATAAACATTTCAAGAGTGATGACCTAAGTGGAAAGATTGGGGAAAACATCTTAGAACATAGGGTCTTGGAAGAGCACAGTGCCACTGAACATAATAATAGGGAAGGAAGTTTTGTCAGACCTAGAACCATGAAAGTAAAGACACAGCATGGGAAACTATCAATTGCATTCAGATAGGAGTGAAACCACTTGACTAGAGTAAGAGAACCTATAAGTAAATATGTGGAGATAAGTTTGTAAATATGGTAGAGCCATATTATAAGAGGGCATTGAGCATCAAGTTAAGAATAATTGATTGATATCTGGTAATTTTTTTTAAACTTCAGAGACATTTTATGCCAATATAGTACATGCCATTGTATTACATTTTAGAAGTTTCATAGGAATATTAAGCTGGCAAACACTCATAAAAGGAATTAAAATGAGAAAAAGCTAAAGAAGAGAGTAATGGAACCTATTGTAGCAGCAAGATACAATGTAATTGGCAAGTGGGAAGGTAAGGAGGCCTGCCCTTAGCTACAAGAATGAGCGAGAGAAAGAATGTTATAAAGACATTTTAAAGAGAGGATTGGCAAGCAGTAGTAACCATTTGGATTTAGAATTAGAAATTCTATTTTTTCCCTCTTTGGCAAGTATTATCTGGCATTTATCCTGTAAATTTCCGTATCTGCAAAAGCTATTGGGGTAGAAGTAGAACGAGGAAAGAAAGGATGGTGATTTCCCTATTCTTCTCCATCTTTCTGAGAAATATTTGATAAGGTAAACAATTCTATAATACCAAGTGCTCACTCTCCATTTAATTTTTCATCTATAAACAGACTACACCTTATATTCTCCCCCGACCCTAACCTTGATTTAAAAATATCTCCATTTATGTGCCGATGCTCTAGAGCCCCAGGAAATAGAAGTGGAGTCCCCACAAGATGAGGTTAAAACACCAGCAGGTTGCAATGGCATGAATAACGATTTAAATGATAATTTTTTGAAGTGTATTGTATCAAGACATGTTCATATCCTAAGCTGAATAATGAGCTGAAGACAATGAAAGATTAAACAACAACAACAACAAAAAATCATCAAATCAACAAGATGAAAATAAAAATATGAAACCCAAAAAAAGTCAATAATTTTTGGATCAATTTCAAAAGAACTTCATTCCATCAGTGCCTCCATGCCCTAAATGTTTACCATCTGCTATGTTTTCTCCAATTTGTATTTTAAAACTCTTGCTTCTATCTTTCATTTGCAACTTGGTCTAATTCTTTTCTTTGCTCCAAATTTCTATCACTCATTTCTCACTCTGAACTTACTAATTCCTTCACCTGGGATTGAACTAGCATTTTCACATTTAGAGTTATTCCTCTTTCTCTATTATATTCCCTCTTGAATGACTCATTCCAGATACAGCTCTGAATGCCTGAGCACATCACTTTGCTAACAAAGGCCCTTGTAATCAAAGCTTTCCAGTAGTCATGTACAGATGTGAAAGTTGGACCATAAAGAAAGCACCAAAGAACCGATGCTTTCCGATTGTGATGACAGAGAAGATTCTTGAGAGTCCCTTGGAGTGCAAGGAAATGAAACCAATCATTTCTAAAGGAAATCAACCCTGAATATTCAACCCCGATGCTGAAACTGGAGCTCGAATACTCTGGCTACCTGAATCAAACAGCTGACTCATTGGAAAAGACCCTGATGATGGGAAAAATTTAGAGCAGGAGGAGAAGGGGGCAACAGAGGATGAGATGGCTGAATGGCATCACCAACTCGATGGGTACTAATTTGAGCAAACTCCAGGAAATAGTAAAGGACAGGAAAGCCTGGCACACTGCAGTCCATGGTGTCGCCAAGAGTCAGATATAGCTGAGCAATTGAACAGCTACGACCTAAGCCCAAACTGTCAGCAGCTTTAACCAGTGATGTAAGGGATCAAGGTGCCAAATGCATGGTCAGTATCTCCTCAGAACTAATAGTTTTGATATCTTCCAGTCTCCTATATTGTTTCAGGTTCTAAAGTCAGAGGATTTTCTTGAATTTTTTTCTGGGGAAATATTTCAAGTTTATGAAAACTTAAAGCTAGTCATGGAGTCAGAAAAACCTAGTGAAGTCTGAAAGCTCTGTAGGCACTTCAGCATGATAAGGGAAAATTAGTCATTCAAAAGGAAAGATGAAAAATAGACCTAAAAAAATAAGAAGATGGGAAGTGTGGAGTGAGAGCAAAGGGTAGAGGTGGGTGTGGTAGACAGGAGAGAATAGTATTCTATCAAATCTTTCCCAACAGTACATCTTGTTTGGATCATGCAATTTGAGCAGAATTTGGGGGTCAGTTTTTGTTCTTCTCTGCCATTTTTAGAATTGGTTTGCCCAACGTTATGACACACATGTTCCCAGTTACCATAATAGACTACATATGTAACGTTAACTACATCATTTCAGAGCTCCATTTGCAGATTCTACATTTTATTTGTCTCATACTCCCCCCTACCCCAAAGGAGACAGGCTGTTAATCCGCTCCTCTGTGGGAAGGTTATGCTATGGCTGGCAAAATGTGAAAAAAAAAGTCTTTGTATTCCAGTTGCCATGTTAGCTGTGATATACACACATATACATTTCCTCTCCAGTGTTGGTCTTCATTAATTCATTTTGGAATTCATAATGCAGCATTTCAGCATCGTCTTAGAGAAGCTCAGAGCAGATTTTTCTGAAGTTTGCAGCTAATGTGAATAGGGACATCTAAATTCATACTCTTTAGGGTGAATCTTAAACTTTTGATAAGCCCTGCCTGGAAATCCAAACTCAGGATTCGTCACAGAGAATGTGTCTCATAGTACTAAGGGAGAAAACTAAAAGAGATTGGCTTTTTCCCACTATGTGTCTGATGTGAAATCTAAGTGGAACAAGAAAAGAGGAAAGTTCTAAATCATTTGAATAAATAGAAGAAGGGGCTCAGTCATAGAAACACAACATTTTAATTTCATATCAATACTTTCCAGCTATGTTAAATGTTAAGTATTACTTATCTTACTTGCTAAGAGTGGAGAGTTAATAAAAGCGACTGCTTGTTTCTATGTAAAAAAATGTAGTTAAAAAGATATGTATTAGGAAATGAAATACAAAAGCAAAATGATTACTAAAAGTTTTGATTTTCACATTAGAATATCAGCACTTTGTATTTTGATGCTTTAGAAAGAGATTTAATTCACAAAACAAAACTTTACTATTAGTTCTGGTAGAGCTTTGTTCCAGAAAAAAAACTGCTTCATTTATGACTTCTCAGGAAATGTATATAAAGATGGTACGAGTGTTAAAAAAATGCATTCAAAGTAGATTTTCCCAACTACAGGAAAATTTTATATATATGTGTACATATATATATAACTGACATATATGTAGCTGGATACTTCAATAGTATTAATGCTTTCCTAGGAATTAATTTTTTCAGATATAATAAGTTCAGTTTTCTAAGAAAAACTTTTCCATAATGCAATAGCTCTGTTTTTCTCTCTAAAATCTTACAAAAGAAGACTTACAAATAGATCATCAATTATTTCCATTGTCCTTTGATGGTTTCCTGAATGTTCACTTTTGGAAATTCTTCCAAAATTAAAAGTTTCAAAGTTAAAAAATATTTATATGCAATCATAATCTGATACAACACACAAAAAAACCTTTCACTCTTTCTCCACTTAATTTTGCTTATTTCTCAGAGAACTCAACAATAAAATCATTAAACAGTATGATTTCTGAGACCTGGACAATCAAAACTAATTTTTTCTTATTCTAAAGTTGCAAATGTCACCACAGACATATAAAGAATACTTTTCATTTTAAAATGACAATAATTAATATATAAAAACACCAAGGACAGCCTTTGAAAATCTTAAACTTGAGAAAAATTAAATAGTAACTTTCCAAAGAAAAATATAAACTAGAAAACATGATTGCAAAATATCAAACTAAATACAGTAGCAAGAGTACTGAAAACATATCTGAAGTTTTATTGCATTATTTTTATTTCAGAATTTGTATAATTTTCATGCAAACAAGAAAAGTGATACAATTATATGCACAAATTATGTAGGTCAGTTTTCCACTCTAAAAGTATGTATTCCCTCAATTAATAATATCTGGTCAATTCAATGTGCATCAAGAAACTCTATATTAAAGATAATATTATATTTTTCTTTTGGAGATTGACAGAATCCCATATCGTACTGTATATACCTTGAGCTCTCACTCTCATCTATCACTCTGCATTTCATATCAAATTGATTTTGACACATCACATTTGAATAAAACAGTGGTAGAACATGCATACTCATTTACACTTCAATATTAATTGTTACACTTTTTATGCACTAAATAAATGTACATAATTGGTAAAATGCATGGGAATTAAGTCAAATCAGCTGAATATGCACTGTAAAAAAGAAAGCATTTCCCTATCTTAGGCATAGCTATATACGAAGATGTGTAGTAAGATATACCCTGTTATAGAAAAATGATTTATATATTTATGTAAAATTACATTTTAGGTAAATATTCTCCCTAATCTAGTAAAACAGAATAAATTTTCATTGGGTTTAGAGTTCGGAAAACAGGATTTGTCTTTATTCTAAAATTGAAAGAAATTATTTCCTACATAGAGACCATTAAGTGAGAAAGTCAGAACTTTTGAGATTTGCAGCCCCAAATCTGAGGCAATGAGATCTTCTTCAGGGTCAGTGACCTCTAACTACTGGAAAATCTATGAGAAGGGCTGAAGAAGGCTAAGATTGGAATAAATCAATTGAATTTAACAGAATCTCCTTTTAAAAGAACTATGCCACTATCGACATTTTACCCTTTTTCTGGCCAAAATCACGTGTCCCCAAAGAATTTCGTTTTTAAAAATTAGGGGGAAAGGGATCAGCTGGCCACCAATTTTTCTAATCCTATCAAATCACAGCAGAAAATCATGCCTGATGATTTAACAATAAAGTCACTATTACCAAAAAAGTGATCTGGAATAGAAACGTGAAAGTCTCTTAGAAACATACTACATACTACAATATTGATACCACAGTGATAATTTTTTTAGATAGCAATGGTGTTTGAGCCAAATAACTATGGAAGAGAAAAAAAGCTGTGAGCTAATATTTCTTAAATGAAAATGGTTTGTGTGTGCATAGAAGTGTTGAATACCTTAATTCAAGGGCAAATACTAATGGCTTACTCAAATTGAGGTCAAAGAACTTCAGTCCATGAGAATAGTTTTGTTCTTATTAGGTAGGAAGTTAGGCATGAGCAATGAGGGGTGTCCTAGCCCACAAGGATGCAAACTAATCTCTAAATGCCATCCCAGACACACCCAGGAGAGCTCACAGATATGCTACAAAATAACCACAGAGACTTTCCAACTCCTACACATGCACCCTAAGCATACAGTGGATAGAAACTAACCATAGGGACTTCCTCAAAGAACCTTAGGCAGCTAGGAGAATATTAAGGGTTCATAAATATTCTACACATATATACATCTGATTATAACAGACTGAATTATGGGAAGACATACACAACAGAACCCATTGGTATGTAAGTTGCAACTGTCAACAGGCCTTGAGCGTATGCCCGTTTGCATTTAGTTTCCTGAATGGTGGTAAGTACAAGCCCTATTTTGCATAGGGCACAACCAAAATGAAAATGCAGCAAGTATAAAAAAGGGTAAGACAAAAGAGCTTGCTCCCATGTCTTGGGAGTGTCTGTTTAAACAAAGACCTGTCTATTTGAGCTGTAACTTCTCTGTTGTTTTAAACCCTTTAGTCTGTCATTCCAAATTTCTTTGTGACAAAATAAGAACCAAGAGAGAGAAGCAAAGCAACCTGACATTCTTAAAAATAAAACTGGCCCCTGACCTTACTAATAGCCATGAACAAACACAGATCATATTTTTGAATCTTAGACAAAGCTTATGGATCCTCCTTTAGAGCCTAGTCACTTTCCCACAGTTCTAGAACACTGTTTCTAAACCTAGGCACTATTGACTTTTTAATCCAGATAATTCTTTGTTCTGAAAGTCTATCCTGTACATTGTAAGAGGTTTAGTAACATGACCTCTACTCACTAGATACCAGTATCCCCTCCAAACTGTAACAATAAAAAAATGTCATCATACTTTGCCAAATGTCCCTTGGGAGTAAACTTGCTCCTGTTGGACCTGATGTTCTAAAGGGTGGGGAATAACATTTCTTAAATACTAGCTCATGTAGGAAAGCAAGGAGTAATACCTGACAGCTTTATAAGGAAGGAAAAGACAGGAATGAGACAAAATGATAACAATTCTGCATACAATCTTGGATCACTTGTGAAGGAGCTTCATTTACTACATACACTAAGTATGACCAGAGATTGAGAGTGTTAGTTGCTCAGCCATGTCCAACTCTTTGTAGCTTCCCAGGCTCCTCTGTCCATGGAACTCTCCAGGCAAGAATACTGGAGTGGGTTGCCATTTCCTTCTCCAAGGGATCTTCCCAACCCAGGGGTCAAACCTGTGTCTCCTGCACTGCAGGAGGATTCCTTACCTTCTAAGCCATCAGGGAAGCCCTGTAAGTATGACTAACACTACAATAAATATAAATAGCAATTATTTCATTCTGCATTAATATACAGATACCCTACAGTGAGAGCATCCTAAGTTAGTGCTGAATAATATAAATTATATTCATTACAGTGATCCTGAATCAAGAATTGTTAAGAGTTTCTTCAGTGTACTCCATCAAAGAAAGTAAAAGAAGATATAAGACATTTGAGAGAGATTTCCATTTTAGAAAATTGAACTTTTGTAAATTCAGGTCTTTTGATATTTATTGGGGAAAAATTTTTGTGTTGATACATATTTTAGATTTTACAAAACAATGTTGATTTGGAATTTCTTTTTTGTAGCCATTCCTTAATGGGGATTCAGAAAAGAGACATCACCCATAAAAGGGACACCTTATTCCCTTGATAAAATCTTACAATTATAATGTGTGCCTAATTCAACTCACAGGTCTAATCAAAGATAAATCCTGCAGCTCCCACCTGGTCAGGGATACCTGTGTGAATGCTAGAGAGAGGTGTGTTAAACTAGAAAGACTTGGTCAGTTTCCAAAGCCCAGCTCAACGAAACCTTTATCAGACTGGGTTCTCCAGGGAAATACAATGAATGGCATATACATATATAAGTATATAAACATATAAAGGGGCTTCCGAGGTGGTGCTTGTGGTTAAGAACCTGCCTGCCAATGCAGGAGACGTAGGAGACACAGGTTCAATCCCAAGGTCAGGAAGATCCCCCGGAGGAGGGCATGGCAACCCACTCCAGCATTCTTGCCTAAAGAATCCCATGGACAGAGGATTCTGGCAGGCTGCAGTCCATAGGGTCACAAAGAGACAGACTGAAGCAATTTGCACACACACATGCATCAATATACAGAAATAGGAAAAGGGATTTACTATAAGGAATTGCCTGACATGATAACAGAAGCTGAGAAATCTGAAGATATGCAGTCAAAGGCCCGAGAGACAGAAAACTGATGGTGTAGTTTCCAGTCCTACACCAGTCCAAGTCCCAGTTCAAAGGCAGGAGGGGACCCACATCCTGGCTCTAAGACAGGCAGAAGGAGGGTGAATTCTTACTCAGACTTTTGCTCTCCTCAGGCCCTTACCACCATGGATAAGGCTCACCCAGGTTGGGGAGGGTAATCCTCTTTCCTCAGTCTACAAATTCAAATGTTAATCTCATCCAGAAACTTTCTCATAGACATACCCAGAGTAATGTTTAACCAGAAACCCTGTGGTCCAGTCAGGCTGAAACATAACATTAACCATCACAAAACTTGATATGAAGAGAGCCTGTAAAACAGAGTCAGGATTCAAAGTAGGAGAAAGAACAGAAGAGAAAAAACAAAGGAGCTCACTACCCCAAAGCAAAACAGTGTGGCAAGAGTCAGAGACCAGTTGGGTGTGTATAAAACAAAGTCTTATTTTGGAGAAATTTTAGAAATTTTACTTACCCACTAGAGTAAACAAATAAATGAGCAAGCCCAATTCTAAAGTTTGAGTGGCAGTCTGAAATAGGAATACAGGACTAAGAAAAGAACTAGAATGGGTGTCAACCTTTCCATCATGATGTCTGTGGACCTCGGTCCTTCCTGGGGCCAGGAGGAGAGGGGTGGGATAAGGGGATTCCAGAAAGAGCTGTCAAAGGGATTGGAAGGGAGTCAATGACTATGTTCTCTGTTCACTTGTATTTTAGACATTAAGACAAAGTAGTAACCATTCACAGATATAGACTTCAGTTTGGAACCCAGCTCAGTCACTTACTAGTTATATAATTGTGAGCAACTAGTTAACTTCTCTGGCCATTAGTTCTCATATATTAAATAAACAAATAGACTAAGTAACATTCTGATGACATGAACATTCACATTCAATCACACTACTGGTGACTGGCTGCCAGTCTTCACCTGATCTCCAGTCTCAAATGAAGGTGGGCCACACAGGATTAGAATTTCATCGGTGATTACTCGTGGTCATTTTGGACTAACTCAAGTCAAAGTGTTGTCACTTGTGCACGGCACATGTCTCATTTTCTTAGTTTTGTACTTTTTGTCATAGAACAGACCATCTAAAAAATATTGTTTCTTCGTAACTTTGCAATAGAACAAATACATAATTTCTGTGATTAAATTTCCTGAATACCCTTTTGGTGTCATGGTGAAATTTACAGTATCTACCTAATAAGGCAGGCAAAGCAGGTCTAGGTTCTGAGGGGTCTTACATTAATACAATTTTGTAAGCCTCTTTAAGAAAAAATGTATAAAATCATATACAAAGATGGGCTCAATAAAGGACAGAATTGGTATGGACCTAACAGAAGCAGGAGATGTTAAGAGGTGGTAAGAATACACAGAAAACTGTACAAAAAAGATTTTCTTGACCCAGATAATCATGATGGTGTGATCACTCACCTAGAGCCAGACATCCTGGAATATGAAGTCAAGTGGGCCTTAGTAAGCATCACTATGAACAAAGCTAGTGGAAGTGATGGAATTCCAGTTGAGCTATTTCAAATCCTGAAAGATGATGCTGTGAAAGTGCTACACTCAATATGCCAGCAAATTTGGAAAACTCAGCAGTGGCCACAGGACTGGAAACGGTCAGTTTTCATTCCAATCCCAAAGAAAGGCAATGACAAAGAATGCTCAAACTACCGCACAGTTGCACTCATCTCACACACTAGCAAAGTAATGCTCAAAATTCTCCAAGCCAGGCTTCAACGATATGTGAACCATGAACTTCCAGATGTTCAAGCTGGATTTAGAAAAGGCAGAGGAACCAGAGATCAAATTGCCAACATCCGCTGGATCATGGAAAAAGCAAGAGAGTTCCAGAAAAACATCTATTACTGCCTTATTGACTATGCCAAAGCCTTTGACTGTGTGGATCACAATAAACTGTGGAAAATCTGAAAGAAATGGGAATACCAGACCATCTGACTCACCTCTTGAGAAATCTGTATGCAGGTCAGGAAGTAACAGTTAGAATTGGACATGGAACAACAGACTGGCTCCAAATAGGAAAAGGAGTATGCCAAGGCTATATATTGTCACCGTGCTTATTTGACTTATGTGCAGAGTACATTATGAGAAATGCTGGGCTGGATGAAGAACAAGCTGGAACCAAGATTGCCAGGAGAAATATCAATAACCTCAGATATGCAGATGATGCCACCCTTATGGCAGAAAGTGAAGAACTAAAGAGCCTCTTGATGGAAGTAAAAGAGGAGAGTGAAAAAGATGGCTTAAAGCTCAACATTCAGAAAACTAAGATCATGGCATCTGGTCCCATCACTTCATGGCAAATAGATGGGGAGACAGTGTCAGACTTTATTGTATGTGCTCCAAAATCACTGCAGATGGTGACCGCAGCCATGAAATTAAAGGTACTTACTCCTTGGAAGAAATGTTATGACCAACCTAGACAGCATATGAAAAAGCAGAGACATTACTTTTCCTTCAAAGGCCCATCTAGTCAAGGCTATGGTTTTTCCAGTAGTCATGTATGGATGCAAGAGTTGGACTATAAAGAAAGCTGAGCACAGAAGGATTGATGCTTTTGAACTGTGGTGTTGGAGAAGACTTGAGAATCCCTTGGACCGAAAGGTGATCCAACCAGTCCATCCTAAAGGAGATCAGTCCTGAGTGTTCATTGGAAAGACTGATGTTGAAGCTGAAACTCCAATACTTTGGCCACCTGATGTGAAGAACTGACTCACCTGGAAAGATCCTGATGCTGGGAAAGATTGAAGGCAGGAGTATAAGGGGACGACAGAGGATGAGATGGTTGGATGGCATCACTGAATCAATGGACATGAGCTTGAGTAAACTCCTGGAATTGGTGATGGACAGGGAGGCGTGGCATGCTGCAGTCCATGGGGTCACAAAGAGTGGACATGACTGAGCAACTGAATGGAACTGAACTGATGCAAAATCATTAATATAATACTAGGTATCAAAGAAAATGTTTGTTCAGAATGTGAAAGAAAATTAGAGTCTTTTTAATGAGAAATTTTAAAACAGGACTTTGGAAGGCGCTATTGTAAGTGAATAGCCCAGGAAATGTAAACTTTAGTAGCTTCTGGGGCTGGATGAGGATTGAAGAAGTTTATGCATAGAAATAGGTAATGCCTGATAATAAGAACTTATCTTCTGCAAATGTTAGCATTATGATTATCAGTGTCAAAGTGGTTAATAATCATGATGATTGAGCAGGTACCAAGTGAGGACACTTGAGGATGTAAGAGGTTTGGAGGAAGGCTGTGGTGATGGATCAAAGCTTTCTTACAGTCTTTGCTTTCTCCTCTTTCTGAGAAACCTGGCCATTGTAGCCCAGCACAGAGTAGGGAAAGTTTTCATATGAAGAAGTATCAAGTGAAGAAAGGGACCAGAGCGCTACTGGCCTGATTAGTAGGGTCAACCTGGGAAAATCAGATGTCAAAGCTATATTGTCTTCTGGTGTTATAAAAATGAAAAATTAACAATAGAAGCATTTTGTAGTAATAACCACAAATATATTTACAATACAGTATAATCAGCAAAATATATACATAAACAAACAGTTATAGTAGTACAAACAAAATAAAAGTAGACCATCAGTTGCCTCCAGAAACATTAGAGAAGACTTCTAAAGGAAGAGATGCTTGAGTAAAATTCTAAATGGGAGCAGTGACATGCAAGGAAGATGTGTAGGAACAGGTGTGGGCCACGTGAGACAAGCAGGTAGTACTCTGGAGTTAAGTAGTATGACAGGAGATGAAACTGCAGCGGTAGTTTGGGATGGAATTGTCTGCCAGGGTAATGTATTTGGCCTGATGGAAACAGGGAGATAATTAAGCACTGATTTTTTTTTTTTAATGAGCTTTATCATAACAGCCTTGGGGAAGTTGTGCAAGGGTCACTTTTAGGGGGGTAAAAGCTACTGTTAGGGAAAGTGCCCTTGTGTATGTCAGGCTGCATAGGCTACACACTGCACAACTCCACGGGCATGTCATTCACATAGACTACAGAGAGAACAATGCTCCTTAGAATTTTTTACATGAACAATGAGGGATCATGAAGAACTTAACCAAGCAGATGCAAGAGGATGAAGACCAGATAACAGCACCAAGAAATATTCATACTTCTGAGAGACAATTAGTGTATCTGGGACACAATACTTCTCTTCGGTTTCTTGTATAGTTGCTGATGCATTAAGGGAACTTGGGGCAAGCTTGAAAATACAAGCCAATACAACTTTAAAAGCACTTGGGGAAAGATTCATTTCTTCTTAGGGGTCCATGTTGGCCAAGCTACCCCTCAGTTAAGTTCAGTTCAGTCACTCAGTCGTGTCCGACTCTTTGCGACCCCATGAATTGCAGCACACCAGGCCTACCTGTCCATCACCAACTCCCGGAGTTTACTCAAACTCTTTTCCATTGAGTCGGTGATGACATCCAGCCATCTCATCCTCTGTCATCCCCTTCTCCTCCTGCCCCCAATCCCTCCCAGCATCAGGGTCTTTTCCAATGAGTCAACTCTTCTCATGAGGTGGCCAAACTGTTGGAGTTTCAGCTTCAGCATCAGTCCTTCCAGTGAACACCCAGGACTGATCTCCTTTAGGATGGACTGGTTGGATCTCCTTGCAGTCCAAGGGACTCTCAAGAGTCTTCTCCAACACCACGGTTCAAAAGCATCAATTTTTCGGCGCTCAGCTTTCTTCACAGTCCAACTCTCACATCCATACATGACCACTGTATAGCCTTGACCAGACGGACCTTTGTTGGCAAAGTAATGTCTCTGCTTTTTAATATGCTATCTAGGTTGGTCATAACTTTCCTTCCAAGGGGTAAGTGTTTTTTTTTAATTTTATGGCTGAAATCACCATCTGCAATGATTTTGGAGCCCAAAAAAATAAAGTCTGACACTGTTTCCACTGATTCCCCATCTATTTTCCATGAAGTGATGGGACCAGATGCCATGATCTTGGTTTTCCAAATGTTGAGCTTTAAGCCAACTTTCTCACTCTCTTCTTTCACTTTCATCAAGAAGCTTTTTAGTTCCTCTTAACTTTCTGTCATAAGGGTGGTGTCATCTGCATATCTGAGGTTATTGATATTTCTCCCGGCAATCTTAATTCCAGCTTGTGCTTCTTCCAGTCCAGCATTTCTCATGATGTAGTCTGCATATAAGTTAAATAAGCTAGGTGACAGTATACAGCCTTGATGTACTCCTTTTCCTATTTGGAACCAGTCTGTTGTTCCATGTCCAGTTCTAACTGTTGCTTCCTGACCTGCATACAGGTTTCTCAAGAGGTGAGTCAGGTGGTCTGGTATTCCCATCATTACTGATAGATAAATGTTCAGAATGAAAAATTGCAACAAATGAGAAGCTAGAAAGTCAGGGTGCTTCGCACTCACTTTTCAGAACATGCAGGAACAGTTCCCTGCCCAGGCGCTTCTTGTTTGGAAAAACAAAATAAGACAAAATAAACAGACGAACAAAAACATCATTTGTTTCCATTTACAGAGAGTTCAGGAAAATTGCATTTGTCTTATTTTTCTCACCAGTTTCATTTACAACAGATTTATGGAATTCATGTTCACATTACCTTTAGGGCACAAGAAATCCACAATTATACAAGAATGCCAAAACAGGGGAGGAAAATATCAAGTGTCTGTAAATACTAACTATGCACTAAAATCACTCTGCCAGTTCAGTTAAAACCTGAGTCTTCACCTGGTCTTAATCTATCTCTAAACACCATTTACCTAAGCTAAACTGTTGTTGTTGTTGTTTAGTTGCTAAGTCATTTCCAACTCTTTGCGACGCCATGGACTATATAGTCTGCTCTTCTGTCCGTGGGATTTCCCAGGCAAGAATTGCCATTTCTTTCTCCAGGGGATCTTCCTGACCCGGGGATCCTACCTGCATTTCCTGCCTTGGCATGCTGATTCTTTAGCATGGAATCACCAGAGAAGCCCTGAACTAAATTTTCACTCAAGTCATTGACTTGAGATTTTCCCTGTCATTTATATCAAAAGGAATTCTCTTGTCTTTAGCTATATCACCCAGACTCAAAATAAATCTATTTATTTATAAGCCCAGTAAGTCCAGGGTTCTTAGTCTGCCATTTCTTCATTATCAAATCATTATCAACAATCAGAAAAAAAAAAAGAATTAACTACATGAAACAATGGTATTTATACCTTCTTTATTTTCCTACCATCATAATGTCTTTCTGATATTTCAGAGACCTAATAGATTTTGCTGCTTATAGTGTAATCTAATGGGAGATTTTCAGAAACGCAGAATCTCATTGAAAGTTACTCAGTTGTGTCTGACTCTTGCAATCCCATGGACTGTAGCCCACCAGGCTCCTCTGTCCATGGGATTTTCCAGGCAAGAGTACTGGAGTGGGTTGCCATTTCTTTCTCCAGGGGATTTTCCCGACCCAGGAATTGGACCCGAGTTTCCTGCATTCCAGGCAGATTCTTTACTGACTGAGTTATAAGGGAAGTCTGCAGAATCTCAGGCCCTACCCCAAACCTATTCAATTAGAATCTATATTTTCATAAGAACCAAGATGACTCCTATAAGGTAGAGTTTGAAAAACACTATTTTAATCGGCTTCAAGGGAGATGAAGGTACCAGGCTAATTAGCTACTTTCACAAAACCACCTTAAACACACATTACTAATAAACCAAATGAAGTACATGAGTTTTCCAAACAAACAACTTGGCTCAAGAACAGTTCAAATAAAATGATGAGATGAGACAGTTAGAAAAGGAAAAAGACCACCAAGAACAGGGGAAAATACAGGCTCCAATTAGAAGTGCTGAAGTTTCCAAGTTTTGAGGCTGATTTCAATAATTTGACTCTTAAAGACTGCCCACAAAACAGAGAATTTGGTTCCTTCTCCTTACTTGCATGAATACAGAACTTCCAATGAGGGAAATATTCACTTCATATCATATTTTAAATGATTGCAGCCAATGTCAGGTGGCTAAATTGTTCAGCCATCAGCCTTGTACCTTGTACACCAGCTGAGGCATGCCTAGCTCCTGGAAAATGGGCTGCCTGTGTGCTGCACGCCTTAATTATTATATTAACATATTGAAGTTTTCTTTGATTAGCTCTTCTCTGTGAGTGTGTTTACTCTATCGAAAAGCCCTTCAGTGATTTACAATGAAGGTAATTTTTCTTGTCAGCTTACTTCAAAAATCCAATAAGTATAAATCCAATGCAATTTGAGTTTTGCAGACACTTTCCTTCCATTTCATCCTGTTTGTTTCCTTCACTTCCCTTTTTTCCTTTAAACCTCAAGTGGAAATCTTCATTTCCTGAATGCAAAGCAGGCGAAGCCTCTCCCAGAACACACAGGGTTGCTCTGCCTTTCTGGTTCCTGTGATGCTGGGCACCTCTGCTTACAGTGGGCAGAATTCAGGCTGCCTAATAAGACTACATCAGAGCACACTCAACTTTGGCCTACTTGGCAAGATTTGCACATTGACTAATTGAAAACTGATGGACGTTCATATCTGTAAGTACAGAGCAATAGAAGCTTTTTTTGGAGCAACGCACATACAAAACTCCCAAATTCACAGTCATCCTTATACCTGTTTCCTAAATCTAAACCTGTAGGGTACTGGCATGTAATTCTTAGTCAACAACCTCAAAAAAAGACAGGGATATTCTGTGGCATTCCAAGTCAGCATTCACTTCTCTGGCAAGTGCCCTTACAAGTAGTGAGCCCTGTTTCTAATTATTTTAGCCACATCCCCAGTGTGTTCTCCTTAAAATTTTCGCATATGGTAAGGACTGAAGTTAAAGAATAAATATTGGTTTTTATTTGAGTTGTATGCGTGCTCTCACGATTTTTTTTATTATTTAAGATTCAGGGGAAGAACTGCTCCCCCCACAGGCTATAAGTTAGCCCGAGCAGAAACCAAATTTTATTCATCTTTGTAGCCCCCTCCCACTTGCACTTGGACTAAAGATTGGTGCTTAGCTGTGCTCAATGAAGCTGCTAACTTGCAGCTACTCTCAACTTTGCATCAACATGCTCAATTTTCTTTTTAGCGCTACATGACAGAACAACAATAAGAAAACAAAAAAAAAAAAAAAATCAAAGATCTCTACTCCACTACCAAATGCAGACTACTGAATAGATGAGGTATTTGAATTTACCTATACGTCTCATCCAAAATAAGCCTTCCTAATTGTCCTCTCCTGACACTGTAAAATGTTTCCAGAAGTTCCTCTTTGTAGTGTCTTCTAAATGAACTATAGTCTTTTAAAGATGATTTATTTGTAGATTTTTTTTTTCAATATTTTATCTAATTTTCCTTTCCTTAGTATCACAGACCCGACTCATTGCCTCACCTACATGAGAGTAGTTTAGACGCAGGATGTCATTTTTATGACTACAGACTACTGTCAAGTTAAAGCAAATGGCATTGGTAAAACACAACCTCAGAGGAGAAAGCAGATGACAAATGAGCAGTGGCTACAGGACCACAGCGGAACCTCATTGGTATCACATGTATTCACCCCTCAGTGTGCATAGCTGATAGGTTGGCAAGAAGACTCAGAATAGGTCAGTTCCCACCAAGGGCAATCAAGTGGTGGCAGCTGTAGATAGGGCGGTGAAGTTTGGTGGTTACAGACACTGACTTTGAACTCAGACAAGCCTGCGGTCCCTTGGTTATCTTGTGTGGCACTTGAGAACAAAACACAGAGAGAAATTAAGAATAAGACTCTCCCAGAGCCAGGAATTTCAATGAAAGACAATGAAAGAGGTAGCCAGCACCAGGAGACATCAGCCACAGAATTCATCAGCAACCTTTATCTTCAATCTTCAGGTTCAAAGCCTCTGTTAACGATTTTCTATTCCTATGCAATAGAAAAATAACTGGTGCCATTTTGTGCTAAGCATTAAGGTCTCTGAGTTTTGCTGGGGAGTCGTGTAAGTTTTAATAAAATTACTGCAAGGTAATGCAAAACTTGACAAGGGCGGTATGAATAAAGTGTGAAGCACAAGAAGATGCAGCTAATTTGACTTTGAAGGGAGGTCATACTCAAGGTGAGTGTTCAAGCAGAGGAGGACTTTGCCAAGAAGACAAGGAGTGAAAAGAATTCAAAGTGGAAGAATCAAAGGCAGAGCCAGAGAAAGGTTGACAATTTCCAGAATTGTTAAATATCCTGGTATACTCAGAGCAGATGGAGGATGGAGATAAGACCAAAAATATAGATGTAGAGGTGAAGGTTCCTGCAGGAAATGTAAAGGAACTCAAAAATTTAAAGGTAATAACTGTTTAAGTAAAAAGTTGATAAGCCCATATCTATGTCTTAACTTTTTGGTTTTTCTCCCAAAACCATGACATTTAATCATGGTGTCCAGTCCTACCTTTCCTCTGCAATGTCCTTAATATTGAATGTCTTTATTTCTCTTGCTATCACTGGCACCAGTTCAGGCCTGCACCATCTCTGGATGTCTAGCATAACCCTCTAGCAGATCACCTGACCTCTCACCTCTCTTTTTTGAATCCAGTCTTTGCTCAGGTGCCAGGCAAAGTTCAAACTTCTATGACTCCCCTGCCCTTGGATTGAAACTTTTTGATAGTCATGACAAACTGACTGACATACTTATCCAAATAAACAAACAAACAAACAAAAAGCACATATATTCGGGAAGACATCCCAATTATGTGCTGCCCACAAAGAATATTAAGTGGAAAAGGAAATTGCCTACAGCTAAGGCCAGAAGCCCAGAATCCTACCGGAGGAATCTGGAATTCCTAATAAACCTTGGAAAACATGAATTTCTCAGCAAACAATCTAACTCTTCTCCAAAAGGTCTCAGCTATCTTCTTTGGACATTTCCCCTTTTATTTATTCCTCTGGACCATGTGCTGTAACCTAACACACTCAAGATTTCTCAGCCTCATACCTTCTTCCACACTGCCCTCAAAATAAGGAATGCTTGCATCTTGTACGGTTTCTTTGCCAGGAAAATCCCTACCCGTCCTTCAAGGCTTAGCTACCACCCACCCGTGGATGACTTTCTTATCCACCCATCTGGATGTAACCTCCTTCCCTACACTCACATTGAAATTGCTCAGAGAATTTTGCCCTTCAGTCAACTTACTTACTTTATTATACATGTATTATAATCACAGTGAGTAAGTTGATGGCAGGGGCTATTTTCCCTACTGTATCCTCTGGAAATTTACCAATGATTTATTTGATAAATAATAACAATTTATTAAATTCAATAACTTCTGATCAGACATTGTATTAGATATCTATTGATATGTAACAAATCACTCCAAAAACTTAGAGGCTTAAAATCACAAACATTTAGTATCTCACACAATTTCTGAGAATTTGAATTGGGGGAGTGACTTAGCTGGTGGTTCTGAGTCAGGGTCTCTCATGAGGATTGTTAGTAGGACCAGAGTCATCTGAAGGCATAACGAGAGCAGGAGGATCTGCATCAGAGTTCACTCAGATGGCTGCTGGCAGACGCTTGAGCTTCTCACTAGATGCTGGCTGAAGGCCTTGGTTATTTGCCACAGGGGCCTCTTCTTACGGCTGCTTATGACATAGAGAATTACTTCCCCCAGAGTGATCAATCCAAGAGAAGAAAAGAGAATGAGAAAAAGACCAAGGCTGAAGTGGCATGTGTTTTATAACTTAATCTCAAAAGTTAATCTTAATATCACCACTTCCGTGGTATTTGTCACACAGACCAATCCTGGTATATTGTGAGAGGGGACTGCACAAAGGCATGTATGCCAGAAGAGGGACTCACGGGGGGCTGTATTGGAAACTGTCTATCATAGGTACCTCCAAATTATGCAGTAAGAAAGAGTCTATTCAATCACTGACTCAATGGAAGGCTAATATTCGCTTGATATTCTTTATGTTTGATCAATATCATATTTTGCAAATAACTTTTAAAATGTAATAGGAACTAATCAATGACTTGGATTATCTCATTATTTAATAAGCAAGGAGTCTCAATAGATGAGTGGTAAATTGTCCAACAATCAATATCACTGATGAGTGGGGTATCTTCCTTTTTTTTTATATCTCACCAAAGAAAACATGGTAGCTCAGCTGGTAAAGAATCCACCTGCAGTGCGGGAGACCTAGGTTTGATCCCTGGGTTGGGAAGATCCCCTGGAGGAGGGCATGGCAACCCATTCCAGTATTCTTGCCTGGAGAATCCCCAAGGACAGTGCAACCTGGCGGACTACAGTCCATGGGGCAGCAAAGAGTCAGACATGACTGAGCAACTAAGCGCAGCACAGCACAAAGAAAGCATTTTTAAAGTTAATTTCAAAGTCCTTACCCTGGACTAGCGCTGTCCTTTAGAACTTTCTACAGCAGTAGAAACGACTAACATATACAAACAACACTACTGTACATGAAATAGATAACCAGCAAACACCTCCTGTGTAGCACAGAGAACTATATTTAATATTTTGTAATAATCTACAAGGGAAAAGAATCTGAAAAGAATATAGGTATATTTATATACATATATACATATATATATATATATATATTGGTGTTTAGTTACAAGTCATGTCTGACTCTTTTGCAACCCCATGGACTGTAGCTCACCATGCTTCTCTGCCCATGCATGGGATTTTCCAGGCAAGAATATTAAAGTCGGTTGCCATTTCCTTCTCCAGGGGATCTTCCTGACCCAGGGATCAAACTTGATCTCCTACATTGGCAGACAGATTCTTTACCACTGAGCCACCAGGGAAGCCCATATAGGGGCATATATATATATATATATATATATATATATAACTGAATCACCTTATTGTACACCTGAAGCTAGCACAACATTGTAAATCAACTGCACTTCAATTTGAAAAGGAAAAGAAGTGTTTTATATTTGTTTAATCCAAAAGATAGCCACTAGACACATGGAACTATGAAGCGCATGCAATGTGACTGCGGAACTAGATTTATTATATTTTATTTAATTTAATTAATTCAAATTTAAATATAAATAGCTACATGTGGCTGACAGCTATCACACTGGACAGTTCAGGCAGGTCTAGACTAATGTTTATTCTTTTACTTTGTTTTGACATAGACCTGAAACAGAGTTTATAGTGATGTCTTAGCAAATTATCAAGTTCTAGGGTCAAAGTATTTGGATTCCAACTTAGATTCTTCATTTACAAGTGATTTGAGCTTGGAAATTGTACTTCACTTCTCTTTGCCTCAGTTTCCCCTATCAGCAAAATACAAGTACTTACTCCTATAGGATTGTGGGATGGATTAGCACCAGACACATAGTAATTGTGGTAAATATGATTACAGTCTCTAATACTATGTAACTATTTCTGAGCATATTTCTCCAATGCCAGATATTACTTAATTTAATGGAAATAAGTGCATAAAATGAATCTTCACAATCCTATTATTATATTAAGAACAAAGTAGCAAGTATAGTAACTTCAGAGGAGGGTTTTTTTTCCTTTGAGGGTAGACAAATCATTAGCCGAAATATCTTTTTCTTTCCTTAGTTTGACATCAAAGTTTTGTGGTGGTTTGCAATATATCAGTCATAACTTTGATGATCATCATCATGAGAAAAACCAGGAAAGTGCCCTTAACTAAATTTGTAAAGTTTGCAAGTGTTCATTTGAAGTTACTGTTCTTTGAAAGATGAGAAAAATATGGCCTTGTTCCCAACAAAAGTAAATGTTTCAATCCCCTACCTGTAAGTATGAAGATACTGTATTTTATTTGCACAGGTAATACCATAAACTTTATTAGTTTCCTCCAGGGGAATAAGTAAAGTTTAGTTGCTGGCATTGAAAAGAAAACAGATTTTTCATTTAATATAGACTGAGATAAATTCTGATTAAGTACTATATAAAGAAAAATGGTTACAATATTTATTATAAAAACAGCACATAGAACTCTGTTTTATATTTCTATCATGTCTCTCTCTCTCTTTCTCTCTCTCGCTCCCAGTCTCTCTCACACACACACACATGATTTTAAATCAGAACTCAGTCCAAGTACCATAGAGAAGAGGTGAGTTATACATCTTCCTTTCACAATTTATTATTGATCTGCTCTCACTGTAGTTTATTTTCTTCCTCAGGGGAAACTAAGAACTTCTTTATCAATTTGGTCAAAGTTTTTATGACTACCCTTTGTCTGACTTATAATGTAACATAATATATTCAAACACATCACTTGATAGTATCTTGCTGATCTCTGTTCTAAATATCACTCCTCCTCATACTATGATTCAATTTAAAGACTCTTTCCAAAGATCAGTCTAAATAAATAACAAGTTAGCTTTCAGGCAAACAAATGAATTTGCATTGTTTTATATTCGTCATAAATATTTCACTTAATTACCGAGGTACCTTGTTCAGAAACACAAAACAACATTATAAATTAATTAGCACTGTCCCTGCTGACTTTTTAGAAGTTCTGTGGAATGTAAAAGCCAAAAGTAAAAACAGCCTGCAGAGCCAGCCAGAGCACATATTATATCGAAATGCAAAGGCCACAAACATGTCATAGTAAAAATTTGAGATATATTTTGAAACACCAAGAGTTTATCTTTTGTCAGGTGTTACCCTATTTATTTTTAAATTCAAGGTCAAAGAAATTCTCCTCCCTTTTTTTTCTTCTTTTGCTTTATATAATCCAAACTGACAAAATCCCATATTATCTTGAAAGTGATTAAAGGAGTTACTTTTCTCTCATTTCAGGGTAATGAAATTCTAATATAACTAAAATGTAACAACACATTTTCAAAGATAGGGAAGATTATCATCATGAAATGTACTCTCAATATATAAATGTTGACATATTAGAATAAGCACCTAATACAAAAAATTCAAGTCCATTTAATATTATCCAAAACAAAGGTAACACATTTTTACTTAGCTGACTGTAACATGATAAAAAAGCCATTCTGAAATTATTACTTCCAAATACATGATAATTTATAATGTTTCTAAGTGGAAGTGTAATGTAGTCTCAAAGGAAATAGTAAAAGTTTATAATTTCTGAGCATGAAACTAAAATAACAAGGTGTCCATATTTTATGAAATCATAGCCATAATGTTTTGTGAAAAAATGAATTTAAATGTAAATCTTACAGAATAAGTGATACAAATATCAAATTAGTTTCCAAAACTTAATGCTTCAGCCCATTTAAAAGTTTTAAATGCTTCATTATATAAGTATATATAGGGTTTTTTCAAGTGATCTTAATAATGTATAATATCATTATAAAATACTTGAGCTTTTTCATTGTTAGACATTAAAGTATCTGCTAATTCTTCACTGAAACCTCTGCTAAATCATGTTGCTTTCCTTCTTGGTGAACTAACAACAGCCTGAAGGAATTAGTGCTGAGGAGAAAAAGTCAAGAAAACAAAAATATTTTGTTTGACCAAGCAAAAGGCACCAAAAATGGTTTGGTTTAAACGATGCAATAATTTGTAAACTGGGTCTGATTCTGCCTGAGTTAAACAGCTGGGGCTTTTTTCTGAGGAGCTGGGGAATCAATTAAATCCCTCTAATACAAGTATCATATCTTCAACATGCCTTTTTTGGCAATATTAGTGAATGTTTTATAGAAAGACTGTTGTAAAACAGAACACTAGTTACGTAAAAATAATACTTAAAATATGCATGTTTTGTATAACATGTATTAGAAGTGAGTGTACATGCAACATTCCAGCAAAACTAAGAAGCAAATTATCTCTTTTCTGAAAAGAGACTGAAAGTAATAAGGACTGAAAATAATAGCACAACACATATATAGGAACCCCTGGTTACATTCCTTGATTGACACTTTCTACCTCCTGAAACAAGAAAGAGTTAATTGGTAGATTTCTCAACTGCAATTTCATGATAGTTTACTCATTGACTGTTGGTTAGTCATCATGCTGACAGTTTCTAAGCCATCTTTTCTAGGCATACAAGGAATGAGAAGATGGAATAAATGGCTAACATTTAATTAACACATTTCCAGAGTTTCTAAGTAGTCACTATGCTCTGCTCTCAGAAACATGTGAAGTACATTCTCAGTGTTCATATTGCCTGGTCTCTAATTCTTTATCTTGCCATGTAGTATCTTTGGGCATGTAGCTTCTGTTCTTTCAGTGGTCTATGTTGGGATGCTCCATAAAATGAAGTCATTTTGCTCTGACCTTTGTTAATTTGAGGTTGCTATTATTATTTCTGGTACAGAATAACATTTAAAAAAGTGAAATCATATGAGTGTATGTGGGTGAAAAGACTGAATAGGAAGCTAGATACATATTTATACTAATGATAAGATAATAGGTATTTTATACTATCACTGCCATAGAAATGTAAACTATTAGTAGTAAAATTTTATACTACTCTTTAATTTCAACATGTTTTTCATGTTTACTGAACTATAATCTAAATCAAATAACTAAAAGAGATGTTGAGTAATGACTGACACCCAAGCTAGCTAAGTTATAATCTTACTGAAAGAAAAGATAACTAGCCAATGATTCAGCTATCATGCTGACTGTAAAGAGAGATTGTAGATTATATTTTCCTGAGAAGGGTAAAATATGAAAGGTAGGTTTTAAAATATAGGTTAAATATCGATGTACATTTGTTTGTATGTATGTATATAAGGTATATTCAGGAGATTTGTCTCAGTGCTAAAAAATAGAGAAATACCCAGTGCTTAAAATGTGACAAAGTATAGGTTGCTAGAAGCAGGGATGTATAAAATGAGGCACTTCATATTTCATATTATCCCCTAGCTATTTGGTCAACATGCGATTAGTCCAATGACACTATACCAACAACTGATTCCAGCAATGGAACATCATTCTGAAACCTCACTTGGATACTCTCTGCTGCTCAGAAACCCTCCCATTCATCTCTTCTGGACTGCTAATAACAGTCAGACAGTAGCTGTTTCAAACTATCTCTCTGTCTATAATTTCAGTCCTGCTTCAACTCACTCCATTGCCTACCATGACTCCATTTTTTTCCTTTACTGAGAAGAATAAGGCTATGTGATTGATAGACATTTTTAAATTCTATTCCCTCCATCTCAAAACTACCACTATGTCATCTTTTCTCTCTGGCCTCCATCTCAACAGTTTTACAAGGAAAAATATTTTTAAAAATTTTCAAAATTTAATTGTTTTATGTGCTTTCTATCCCATCTGAACCCACATCTTCTATTCATTCAATCACTCATTCATTCAATCACTAGGCCAGTCAACACTTACTGGGCAGACATGCAGTACAGTAGTTTGAAGCCAGTGAAAGTGAAAATGTTAGTCACTAAGTCATGTCTAGCTCTTTGCGATTCTATGGACTGTAGCCTGCCAGGCTCTTCTATCCATGGAATTCTCCAGGCAAGAATATTGGAGTGGGGTGTCATTTCCTTCTCCAGAGGATCTGCCTGTCCCAGGGATCAAACCCAGGTCTCCTGCATTGCAAGCAGATTCTTTACCGTCTGAGCCACCATGGAAGCCAGAGGCGGGTTTTAATACCTGTCTACTCACTTTCTAGCTTAACAAGCACAGACAAGTTGCTTAATCTTTCTAGCATTCAGTTTGCTCATCTATAAAGTGAGTTATACCTTTTTTATATACCAGTATGAAAATGAAATAACAAATGGCAAATTAAGCACTTACTACACTTAGTACATAGTAAACTTAGAAGCAAGAAAATGCTAGTTTCTGGGGTTATATAGTTGAAAAACGTGATCCTCAGGACATTGTATCTTTTGGGGATCATGCCTTTCAATTATATATGATATACACACATGAACATATGTGTGTGAGTTTGAGTTGTTGTTCAGTCACCAAGTAGTATCCACTTTTGCAACCACATGAACTGCAGCAACCCAGGATTCCCTGTCCATTATCTCCCAGAATTCACTCAAACTCATGTCCATTGTATTGATGATGCCATCCTTCCATCTCATCCTCTGTTGCCCCCTTCTCCTCCTGCCCTCAATCTTTCCCAGCATCAAGGTCTTTCCCAATGAGTCAGCTCTTTGCATCAGCTAGCCAAATTACTAGAGCCTCAGCTTCAGCATCAGTCCTTCCAATGAATATTCAGGGCTGATTTCCTTTAGGATTGACTGGTTTGATCTCCTAGTAGTCTGAGGGATGCTCAAGAGTATTCTCTAGCACCGCAATTCAAAAGCATCATTTCTTTGACACTCAGTCTTGTTTATGGTCCAACTCTCACATCTATACATGACTACTGAAAAAACCATAGCTTTGACTATATGGGCCTTTGTTGGCAAAGTGATGTGTCAGCTTTTGAATACACTGTCTAGGTTCATTGTAGCTTTTCTTCCAAGGAGCAAACATCTTTTAATTTTGTGGCTGGAGTCACCGTCTGCAGTCATTTTGGAGCCCAAGAAAATAAAATCTGTCACGGTTTCCACTTTTTTCCCATCTATTTGTCATGATGTGATGAGATCTTCATTTTTTGGATGTTGAATTTTAAACCAGCTTTTCACTCTCCTCTTTCACCCTCATCAAGAGGCCCTTTAGCTCCTCTTTGTTTGAGTTTCAGTAGTGCAATATAAAATGGAATATAATATGGAGTATAATACAATGATCAATTTTAAGCTATAATTAATAAAAGATAAGCTGAGAGGCCAAGTACAAATAAATTTACAAAAGTTTAGTGTTTCTATATTATTTGATTCCCACAGAGATAAAAAAGATTTTATTTATAATTACTATAAAAATATATAAGAAAAAACTTGGTGTGAAAAACATGAGATTTAATTAAATAAAACACTTACCATTGACTAAAGCATATAAAAACTTAGAATAAATTAAAAGATAGCTCCCTTCCTGGATATTATAATAGTCAGAATATCTTGTATTCTGAAGAAAATCCCAATGAGATTTGTTTTGTACTTCAAATAAAAGGAAAAGATTCTAAAATGCACCTGAAAGGATATACAGGTAAAAGTGGAATTGGAAATCTGAAAAATGCTGGCATATGATAGGGCACTTTTCCTACTAGATATTAAGAGGTATTATATTAGTACAATGGGCTTCCCAGGTGGCGATAGTGGTAAAGAACCCACCAGCTAATGCAGGAGACATAAGAGACCTGGGTTCGATCCCACGGATCCGGAAGACCCCCTGGAGGAGGACATGGCAACCCACTTCAGTATTCTTGCCTAAAGAATCCCATGGACAGAGGAGCCTGGGAGGCTATGGTCCATAGGGTTGCAAAGAGTCAGACATGACAAGTGATTTAGCATGCACATGTAAGTACAAAAATGAAAAAAATGGAACTGTCCCTAAAATTAGCAGATAGAAAATGGAATACATAGATAGCTCAGGAGGAAAACATAATAATTCATATGTTAAAGCATAACATACAAGAATGGTGACCTAATCTGTCAATGAGAAAATATTATTTAATAATTAATTCACTATTGGGGATTTTAAATCTAAACCATATGTTTATCCCATTAACAAAATTGACCACAAAATATTAAAAAGAAATTCTAACATTGAATAACATAATTAAAGGGAAGCAACAGGCTGTGAAATTTTTGATACATATCAATTATAGTACTAGTATATGAATCCCTCATGCAAATCGATAAGACCTAAAACCTAATTACATGTACAATCAAGTGACAAAAGGAGTACAAAAGTAAATAAGAATGTGAAAAACAATTTACAGCCTTTCCTATTACAAAAGAAAAGGAACCATAGGATACTCCTTCTGCCTGTCAAAATTAGAAAGAGATAAGGGTAATGCAATAGTCCATGTTTGTTATGGTGTGGTCAAACCTATATGGGCTTCCTGGGTGGCTCAGTGGTAAAGAATCTGCCTGCCAATTCAGGAGACGCAGGAGATGTGTGTCATGACAACACAGATCCCTGGGTCAAGATCCCTGGAGGAGGAAATAGAAACCAATTCCACTGTTCTTGCCTGGAAAACATGGACTGAGGAGCTTGGTGGGCAACAGTCTTTGGGGTCGCAGACAGTCAGACACGACTGACTAACCAAACACACACGCAAACACACACACTGTTGTTTGGAGAGTAAATTAGTACATATGCGATTTTATTAGTTCATTCTCTCCATTCAGCAGGTATTTTGTGAGCATTTGCTCTTTATAAGGAATTGTTTTATGTAGTTGGAAAATTGGTATCAAAGGCTTTTCAATATTTCCTTTTTTATTCTTTGGATTACTTCTAGGAAATCTATCCTAAAGAAATAAACATTGACCAGCAAAAATGTACATGTAAGTGATATTTATAATAACTTTAATAGCAAAAACTGTAGACACACCTAAAAGTCCAACAATAAGAATGATTAAATGAATATTGATATTTCCATATATTTGCTTATATATTCTTTAGACAAAATCAATTTTTTAAAGAATATAAGAACCTTCAGGGTAATTAACAAGATGAGAGTTGCATATAGTACAATCAAGTTGCATGTAGAACATACAAGAAAGGTAAGAGGGGTTATCACTGGACAGAAAACTACAGCTTGTTTTTTTTTCCTTTTTCTATACTTTCCTACATTGGTTATAATGAGCATGTATTACTTTTAACATCAAAGAAATAATATGCATTTTTAAATTCTTTGAAATAATAGGGAAATGATTATTTTCACCTAAAAATATGAGAAGGCCTCAAAGGCACCTTTTAGACATTGCTCTATTATTATCTCTCTTGAATTTTCAGTCTTTCTTCAGCCCACAAATGAACTTAGATCTCTCCTATTAAAAAATTACTTTCTCCTTTTCCTTTGAGCTAGCATATATTTTTCACACCTATTATTACCACCAAATTTCTTGGAAAAGCGATTTTTTTTGTTTCTTTGTTGCCATCCATACATCCTTTTCAAAATGCTTCCCATTCCAATATACTGATTGAGCCTGTTCTATCTCAGATCATGATAAGTCTATTTCAAATTCAATTTTCTCCATCTTTCTTCTACTCCTTGCTCTATCTACATTGTTTGATTTTACTATTCTTTTGATAATTTTCTAATCAATACTTCATTGGTTCCTCTTTCTCCTGTTACACTTTAGATAATTTTCTCAACATTCTACTCTGAGCCTTATTCTCTTCTCACTTTCTATATACTCTTTATCTTAAAAATATTGTCCATTTTCATACATTAATTTATCTCCTCTATGCATATAATTCACAAATTGATATCTGATTCTCCCTTGAATCATATCCCCTCTTTTTTTCACCTGCAGGCTAGAAGCTGCCACTTGGATGTTCTTCAAGCATGCCAAACGTAAATATCTCAAATCTTAAATATTTACCCTGCCTTTAAATTTTTTTTTATCATTTGACTTCTCTATTTCTATTTACTTTCCCACAATTGTATGCATACCAAGCTCAAAATATCTTAGACTGCATCTTTGTCTTGTTCCTACTCGTCCAATTGTCCAAGATGTATATCTATCTATTTATCTATATCCTTTCATTTCCTTTGTCATTCTTTTGAACTCTAACAAAACAACCCTTACTTTAATGTAACCTGGCCTGCTTTCATAGAAGTAATAAACTCTGATGGTTAGTCAAACTTCTTCCATAATCTCCTGCTTCCCAAAACACAGCCAGATTTATCTTCCTACAACACCACTATAATTTTATCACCACCTACTCAAGTGACTTCCAAATGTCACTCAAGTTATATAAATGCAGTTATCTTGGCATTTAAGATCTTCTTTAATCCAGTCCTACCCTTTTTCACTGCTACTGTACAGATTCCCTCTGCTCTAAGATGCACCACTTTGTGTGTATGAATCCAGTTCAGTTCAGTTCAGTCGCTCAGTCGTGTCCGACTTTTTGTGACCCCATGAATCGCAGGTGGACAGGCCTCCCTGTCCATCACCAACTCCTGGAGTCTACTCAAACTCATGCCCATTGAGTCGGTGATGCCATCTAGCCATCTCATCCTCTGTCATCCCCTTCTCCTCCTGCCCCCAATCCCTCCCAGCATTAGGGTCTTTTCCAATGAATCAGCTCTTCAAATCAGGTGGCCAAAGTATTGGAGTTTCAGCTTCAGCATCAGTCCTTCCAATGATCACCCAGGACTTATCTCCTTTAGGATGGACTGGTTGGATCTCCTTGCAGTCCAAGGGACTCTCAAGAGTCTTCTCCAACACCACAGGTCAAAAGCATCAATTCTTTGGCGTTCAGCTTTCTTCACAGTCCAACTCTCACATCCATACATGACCACTGGAAAAACCATAGCCTGACCAGACGGACCTTTGTTGGAAAAGTAATATCTCTGCTTTTTTTTTTTTTTTTTTTTTATGTCTCTGCTTTTTAATATCCTATCTAGGTTGGTCATAACTTTTCTTCCAAGGAGTAAGCATCTTTTAATTTCATGGCTGCAATCACCATCTGCAGTGATTTTGGAGCCCAAAAATATAAAGTCAGCCACTGTTTCCACTGTCTCCCCATCTATTTCCCATGAGGTGATGGGACCAGATACCATGATCTTAGTTTTCTGAATGTTAAGCTTTAAGCCAACTTTTTCACTCTCCTTTTTCACTTTCATCAAGAGGCTTTTTAGTTCCTCTTCATTTTCTGCCATAAGGGTGGTGTCATCTGCATATCTGAGCTTATTGATTATTCTCCCGGCAATCTTGATTTCAGCTCGTGCTTCTTCCAGCCCAGCGTTTCTCATGATATACTCTGCACATAAGTTAAATAAGCAGGGTGACAATATACAGCCTTGACGTACTCTTTTTCCTATTTGGAACCAGTCCAGTTCTAACTGTTGCTTCCTGACCTGCATACAGGTTTCTCAAGAGGCAGATCAGGTGGTCTGGTATTCCCATCTCTTTCAGAATTTTCCACAGTTGATTGTGATCCACACAGTCGAAGGCTTTGGCATAGTCAATAAAGCAGAAATAGATGTTTTTCTGGAACTCTCTTGCTTTTTCGATGATCCAGCAGATATTGGCAATTGGATCTCTGGTTCCTCTGCCTTTTCTAAAACCAGCTTGAACATCTGGAAGTTCTCGGTTCACGTATTGCTGAAGCCTGGCTTGGAGAATTTTGAGCATTACTTTACTAGTGTGTGAGATGAGCGCAATTATGCAGTAGTTTGAGCATTCTTTGGGATTGCCTTTCTTTGGGATTGGAATGAAAACTGACCTTTTCCAGTCCTGTGGCCACTGCTGAGTTTTCTGGCATATTGAGTGCAGCACTTTCACAGCATCATCTTTTAGGATTTGAAATAGCTCAACTAGAATTCTATCACATCCACTAGCTTTGTTTGTAGTGATGCTTTCTAAGGCCCACTTGACTTCATATTCCAGGATGTCTGGCTCTAGGTGAGTGATCACACCATTGTGATTATCTGGGTCATGAAGCTCTTTTTTGTACAATTCTCCTGTGTATCCTTGCCACCTCTTCTGAAATTATGAATTATGAATTCAAGGGTATGAATTACCCTTTCAGAACTTGATAACACTCTTCCTCAGACCCAGCCTAAGTGTCACCATAATAGTGCAGCTCTCCCTGGCCATCCCCACTGCTGCTTCTTGCTAGGTTTAGTTGGGTCTGACTCTTTGCAACCCCATGAACTGCAGCCCGCCAGGCTCCTCTGTCCATGGGTATTTCCCAAACAAGAATACTGGAGTGGGTTGCCGTGCCCTCCTCCAGGGGATCTTCCCAACCCAGGGATTGAACCCAGGTCTCCCACATTGCAGACAGATTGTTTACCATCTGAGCCACTGGGGAAGCCCCCACCCCCACTTGTTCCTTATTTTAATCATTCTTTTGGCAATTACTGACTTCTCTTTGTGATTGTCCATGAAAGTGCTCTCCTCTCAAACTAAATTGTCAGGTTTTTAAGTATAAAGGTTGAATCAATTTAGCTTAGAATACATCACAATACCTGACACAATAACGTGTATATAGCAAGTTCTCAAATACTGAGAAACAAATCAAGAAATTTACAGACAGCAAACTATTTAATACTTTTTAGTCATTGTATTCATGTATTTCTCTTAGCATATGGCTTGTTGATCTACTCTGTAAGATTATTAAAGCCTTGGGAATAGGTATCATACCTATCTTTTTATTTATAAATGATATAAATAATATAAACTTTATATTATTTATAAATTTATTTATAAATAACAGATTATAAATAAAGTCTTGGGAATGTATTATATAATAATATTTTCTCATTATGATGTGTCAGTGATTTATCCATAAAGAGATACTGATTATTAGGGTGACTATTCAGGTTAAGGCTATTTCTTGATCCAATTAAAGCTTTACAGAAAAGCTTAGGTAGATGCACATGTTCTTAAATATAGGCACAATTAGATCTCCCAATGGTAGATGAATCAGGCAACTCTTTTATTTGGCAGATTTTTCAAGGAAAAAAAGCATAAAATGACCAGTCATTTCCCTGAGCGCCTCTCTTATTTTAATAGCTATTACTCTCACTCCATGCTCATCTCCCCTGAGATACTGTGTTGGATTCTTTTCCTGAATAAGTCTTTCAAAAATTAAAGATAAATACAAGTCTCAGAATACCAACAACATTTCTCTCTGAGACATTTCTTATATGTTAAATCAAAACAGGGTGACATTAGAACCCGGTATTGCTCAGATCAGGTGAAGCCTTCCCTGGGTAACTCTATTACACAGGACTGTTCCCTCAGCTCTGAGCCAAAAGAAACAAGAGTAAAAGCACAATAATATGGTAATATCATTCCAAGATCCCAAATGTATCTGTAAAACCTCAGCTGGAAGTTGATTTAACCTCTCTGGTATTGTCGTGTGACCCCTGAGGTGGTACCTTGCCTTCTATAAGTGAGTAGAGCGATTACCATTACCCGTGGAAGCCAGAGCTCCCCAGTGACTTGGAAGAGTCTTGAGAAGGGATAAAGTTTCATAGCTTATTGCAATTCTTCCAGCACTGAAATCTCCCGGAGCTGAAACTCATTCAGAAATGATGAGGCATTTGAAGCTGCCTCAAATAAGGGTTCTCTACTAAAGTGACTGGCTAGTCCACATTCCACCTGAGAAAATGATGAAAAATCACATTCAGGGGGGAAAAAATCCATCCCTACAATTGTACAATGGAGCAGAGACAATAGTTATTAAACCGATTTTGATTCAAGTTTGTTGAACTCTTTAGATTCTTTATAGGCCATCTGTACTGGAGGTTTTAAATTTAATTTCTCCCATCTGATTCCTGTGATAACTTCTGTACACTGGATAATTAGGGAACTGAGCAAACAAACCTCCACCCTTCCAGTATCAGGACACATGCACTGTCCCAGGTTTACCCAGCCTTCCAAAGGCCTTCCCTCTAGAGCACCATGATCCATCTCTCTCTCTCTCTCTTCTTCGGCAGTTTCCCACACTGCAGAATGGAGCAAGGAGAAATTTAACATGTGGGGACTTAACTGGCGCTAACTCAGAGTTTGGCTGTTATCCCACAAGAAGCAAAGCAGGAACAACAGGCCCCCTTTGCATTCACAATATTCTTGTTTCCATGTAGGAAAGGATTTTCAAGTGCAATGGTGATCATTGGCTCATGAGCCTCCTTTCCCACTGGCTTCCTTGGTTACATACCATGCATGTTTTAAAACGCACATCATTGGAGCAGGTTGGTGACAATAGCAATTTGGGGCAGCACCCTTAAAGCAGGACAAACTACCTAAACTGGGGAAGGCTCTCAGCAGAGGCCCTGGGTTTAGGTGAGAGGGGGTATGGAGAAGCGGGAAGAGTTGTGAAAGACAAGAGGGACATTCACAGAAGAGAACGAACGACTGTATCACATGAAATGGTAAGTGAGAAAACTAAGCACTTCAAGCACAGTGTAAGAAACATTTAAAGTCAGCTGAACTGGAGCAGAAGGCTATGGGAATTACCGCATCTGATTTCTTATGTGGAGAGTAGCCTGGCTCCAAAGAGAGGTGCTTTTATATTAGTTTGCTGACTGGAGGTAAGAAAGAAAGGCAGCAACAGGAAATGGATGTTTAAGGCAACTTGCAAGCCCACGTAGGAAGCAAGCCGCTGTTCTGCTGGGCGGCCCTGCTGCCTTCTACTGGTGACCCTCTGTGGACACTGTCATCATGGAAGCAAGCAAAAGCTGCCTCCAAGAAAAGAGAAACATTTTAAAAGAAACAGAACGATCTGGCAATTTTTTTTTTTTTTTTAAAGAACACAAATAACAAAGGACAAAGTAAATGGGTGAGAGAGGCAGAGTCAACTTTTTCAGAGCTGTGAAGTGAGGAGCAGGGTGAGAGGGAGCAGAAGAGAGAGAGGGAGGAAGAACTCTAGAGAAAGAGGAGAGCCTACTAAAGAAGCCAGCCCCCTGTACAGACAGCCTGACGCCAGATGGCTTCTTCTAATAAATATTCAACCTTAACTCTGTTCCCATGTAACTTTGTTGTAAAGCTGCCAGCACACCCACACAGATCTGGGCCAGCAAGATGATTACAGTAGTACAAACAAAATAGTGCAATAGAGGAAACAGACAGACAGGGTCCTGTCCACAGACAGGCAGGGCTGGAAGATGTGAGCCGACGGACCTTCAGATTTAATGCTTCAGAAGTCCTAATAATAAGTAGCATCGGAGGGGAGGGGACCTCAAAAGAAGAGAAGAAACGTTTAACTCTTATCTGTGCTCTGCTTCAGGTTTTAGCACTGAAACATGTACAACTTATACTTTAGAGATTACATAGGAAACATTAGATCTCAATATTTTCCCGTGTAACCTCTATGTTTAACTACATTTAGAGTAAAAACAACCTCACTAAAATCACCCTCATTGTTAATTGCATCAGTATATAATAAGAGCATGTACTTTAAGAATTATCATTTGGAAAAAAAATATTCACCATATATTTTTAAAAAACACAAATAATCTCTTTGAATGTCTTTTTTCTCTTCTTATCCCTCTTTGAGCTATTTGGTACTTAAATTCTATTTAGATATATAGGCACCTTTTGATTCTAGAAGGAGAGGTATTCAGTATGCATTTCAATGTTTCTTTGGAAGAGAATTTGAAAATATTGATGTCAGAATAAAACGTTTCATCAATAAAGTAATTTATGGAGATTTTGAACCAAACAATGCTAAACGCAGCTTGAGGGATTGGTGATATAGTGAAATATTATTTTAGAAATGCATATTATGAAATACATTGTGTGATGTTAGAAACAACTATTAGAGAACTATATCAAGCTTTTTAAATTTTAGTTTTCCAATGATAAACATAAACTTCTTGTTTTAGAAATGAACTAAACCAACTTAGTAATGAAATACAGCAACTTGGAGCAAATCATTTAAAATGGTTAGTATAAAAATGAGTTTCCAACTATATTTTATGTTTTAATTCTCAACTTGATATCAAGAATTGTCCAAAAAGAATCTCTAAAAGAGTTCATCATAAACCAAGGTTTCTCTTACCTCAAAATCAAGAATATATTTTTGTGGGGTTATCTGTGAGCACTGATAAGACTGCAGGAATGGAGACGTAAGAAAAACCAACAAAACAAAAAAATTAAACACTTAGGAAAAGCTAGATAAGTTTTGTTAAGTGCATACTGTTGTTTTGACAGTTTGAGAATCTGCACAGATTTTACATTTTATTACACTGACATCAAAAGCTGTATTGATAGGAAAGGACCACATTTCTAACAAAGAGAGACAGATAAAAATTAGCATTTATCTTCTGGTGACATTGAGCTTTCTAAGGGTAAGGCGTATAGTGTTTTCTCCTCCCTGCAGAGAACTCTCTCAGGGAACTGAGAAAGCTTGGAAGGTGAAGGCTTCCCAATTAAGGACACGATGGAGACAAATCCTTGAAAAGATATGTATAAATTGCACACATGAAATACAAACAATACAAACATATCTGTATACGAAATATGCAGTTGTGCATTCAAAGGAGCTAATGGCATGCAATAATGGGAAATTATTTGAACATCTGCTTGCACATTAATCTGCATATTTTTGCACATGCAATCATCCATTTGCATCAGCATATTTTGCATGTCACATGCACACGTTAGACACCTGTTATTAAAAACCAAGTCCCTAATATGATGCTGATTCCCTTGAATATATTTTGTTTTCATGAGATTGATCATAGAGTCCAAAGGGTAGTGCATTTTTAAGAAAGGGGGCAATACACACAGAATGATATTAGTGGAAATACACGTACTTCTACTTTATCTATGCCTGGGCAGTAGACTTCAGGGTTCAAAAAGGGAATATGATTGTTTGGTAGTGAAAAAGCAAAACAACATGATAGAGATGAATCATGACACCACCCAGCTCCTTGCTTCTGGTAGAAAAATGATCAACCACTGAAAAATAAATTGAGAAGTCAACTATGACAAGTACTATGCTTACTAGTACATAGTATATGGTCAATAAACAGTTGCTGATTCCTTGGTTAAAGAGATGTATAATTTAACTAAAATGTCACATTTAGCTAATGGTTACTGAGGCTCAATGATCTACCAGATTTTATTCTGACTGCTTTTACAGGCCTATCTCATTTAACTCATATGGACATAGCCTTTGAGCAACTATTGAAAGATTGAACTAAAAAGACTAGGCTGTGCTACCAACTAGGAATGTGAACTTGGATTAATTTGTCTAGTAAGTGATTTTGTAAAATGGTAGACTGCATTGAGTCAGCAAATATGCCGTACATATGGTGCTACTATCCCCTTTTTTAACCGTGGCAGAAATAAAAAACTCTATCCCAGCACTTTTTCCCACTGAGCCTGGACTTAGCCATAAATTCTTCCTTAACACTGCACTCCAGGCAACCACCACCAACTGATCAAATTTGGCACACAAGATGAATCTATTTTCTATCCTTGGACTATATTTTCTCTAAGACTTTCTCCATATACTGAATCAAAAACTCTTATAGAACACTAAAATCCTTTGTTTTGAAGGAACTATTCTAATTATTTGCTTGTTTTCTAATTACAATGTATCAAATGTGCTCTGAAACTAGTTGCCCATTGTTTAAGACATAGAACAAGCGACTCTTGCTCTATGTAGAATTTCAACTGTAATAGAGTATTTTTAATGGATTTAATCCATATGATATGCTATAGCAAAGTCATGTTCAATATATTTCCCCCTTTTGGATTATCCATAAAAGTACTTTCTTCCAGGCAGTTATGCAAAGTGGATCAGGAAAGCAGCATGAAGCAATGCTTTGCACAGCGCAGCCCTTGGGCATGGAAGAAAGACAGCAGCCGTGGTCCCAGCTTCTGCCAGACAGAGCGTTGGTGGTGTGATAGAAAGCAAGGAAACCTGTAGGCACATTAAAAGGACATATTCAGACTCTTCAAAAGATATGGAAAGATGGGAAACAAATGGAGCTCTCAGAGAGGATGGTTTTTCGAGAAAAATCGCTAGGAAATCCTCCAGTGTGATAAGCATTGCAAACAGCTGAGATGAATCCATCAAAAGTATATACTGAGTGTTTGCTTTATGTCTAGCGCTGGGCTATGCTCTTAGAGAAGTACAATAAAGGACTATAACACATTGCCTGCTTTTGTAGAAACTGCATCCTAGTGGAAAGGAATAAAACTTACAGATAACATTGCAAAACTGCTCATACACCAAGAATATTCTTCTTTCCAGCTACATCTATACCCACAAGGACAACATTTCAATCCCCTGTATCACTTTGAATGGCAAGGCTCCAACAAAGAATGCCCAGAATACTTTTTATGAGGTAGCAAAATGATTCCTGTTTTGATCTTGACATATGGATTATTTTCCTAGTTATTTATTGTGCCTTGCCTCTTCTTTTCATGATGGTACCTGCTCATCACACATATCTCTTGTTTCTAGAACCATCATCCAAATTCCCCTAAAGAATCACCATTCACCCACATTCAGTTGTGTGGATTGGGTGGAACTTCACATCTAGCTCCAAGGGTGGGCAAGTGATCTTCATCAGACAATGGCAAGGAGACTTAGCATTTACTGGGGCTATGGTAAAAGAGAAACTGTGCAATGGACTAACTGGTGGCCACAGGTAGAAACTGCCTAATGAGAAAGCCCAAAAAAGGAAAACAGAACTTTTTTTTAGAAATAGAAACAGACCAGTCCCTAATGGCACAATATGAACACTGGGATATAGCGAAGTCTAATTCTAGCTACATTCCTGGACTTTTCAGTTACCCAAACTATCAAATTCTTACATCCCACCTACCACCCAGCTTAAACTAGTTTAAACTGGAGTTCTACAATGAACAACTTAACCTGGCAAATTCAATCCATATCACTGACATACATCGAGGCAGTCAGTTGGTCCCAATTAAAAAATCACATGGTGAAAGAACTTAAATCACTTTCCCTAAATCACATAATAAAGGTCAACAAAAGTACAGAAAGTAAAGGCCTCAATTTTATGAACAAAATTGAAGCATCACATTCATAGAAAGTATTCCCTATAGCTAGTTTCTTACCCTTACAGAGACTGAGAACCAAATCCTACATCCCTTCACCTCGTCCAAGTCCCTCCTAATATACCCTCTGGGAAATAGAAAATAAGATAATCACCACAATTGCCCTTCACTATAATTTTCCCTTGAATTAGGATTTTTTTCAAGTTGCTAATAGAGAACCTTTATAAAAATAAGAGTATCTAATTATTGGGGAGAATTATCAGAATTCCAAGAAGTTTCTTGTTAGGTCTATTTATAGGACTATTAGTGTTAATTCTCAATTTAGAGACCCTTCTCCTGCTTATTTCCCCTATGAATCCAACTGGCTCTGAGTCCCTCAGAGGGAGAGGCCCAAGTAGTACAAAGTTCACTCAGAATTTAGGGCATTGCCTAGGGACAGCAGTCAATGATCATTCTTAATGTCATCCCAGGATACTAGCAGAACACTAAGGTGTTTTAGCCTGACTCCAGGAAGTAATTTATGCAATGGATTTTCTAGCTGGTGAAAATGAGTAAAAAAGAAACAACCAAGATCAGGAGGAGCTAAATTTCTCACACATAATATGGGGAAAGGGGAGGGTGGGATTAATTGGTAGATTAGGATAGGCATATATACATGGCTGTGTATAAAATGGACTTCCCTAAAGTCCATTTAGGGAAGTGGCTCAGTGGTAAAGAAACTGCCTGCAAAGCAGAAGGCATGGGTTTGATCCCTGGGTCACGAAGATTACATGGAGAAGGAAATGGCAACCTACTCCAGTATTCTTGCCTGGAAAATCCCATGAACAGAGGAGCCTGGAGGGTTACAGTCCATGGGGTCACAAAGAATTGGACACAACTGAACCACTAAACAACAATAATGTATAAAATAGATATGTAGTGAGAACCTACAGTATAGCACAGGGAACCCTACTCAGTGATCTGTGGTGACCTCAGTGGGAAGAAAGTCCATAAGACAGGGGATATATATATATATATATCAGCCATATGTATATGGCTGGTTCACTTTCCATACAGCAGAGACTAACACACCATTATAAATCAACTATGTGAGCATGCTCAGTTGCTCAGTCATGTCCAAATCTTTGTGACCCCATGGACTGTAGCCTGCCAGGCTCCGCTGTCCATGGGATTATCCAGGCAAGAATACTGGAGTGAGTTTCCACTTCCTCATCCAGGTGAATCTTCCAAATCCAGGGATCAAACCTGTGCAACTGTGGCTCCTACATCAGCAGGCAGATTCTTTACCCCTGAGCCACCTGGGAAGCCCATAAAGCAACTATATTCCAATAAAATTAAAAATAAATAAGTAGAAGTCACAGAAGCTCCTACAATCTAGCCCCCTCCATGGACCTTTCTCAGTACCCCAATAGCTACAGACTATACCTTCATACGGATTTCCCTAGTGGCTCAGATGGTAAAGAATCTGCCTGCAAGGCAGGAGATATGGGTTCGATCCCTGGGTCAGGAAGATCCCCTGGAGAAGGGAGTGAAAACCCATTCCAGTACTCTGGCCAGGGGAATTTCCTGGGTGGAGGAGCCTGGCAGGCTACAGTCCATAGGGCCTCAAAGAGTCAGACAGGACTGAGTGACTTTCACTTTCACAAAGCTACATTAGGGGGTCCCTGAGGGTTGGGTAGATTTTAAATTAAAATGTAAAGATTTAATTTAAAAATAATAATATTAAAAATATCAGAGTCAATCCATAATTGCTGCGTAGGTGAACCACTGAGTCCTTAGCTCATTGCCTAACCTAAGAAGTCACCCACTGACAATGTGAAAGTATCTCCATCACTGACTCCTTACTACTAATATCACATTTAAACTAAGCATTTGTTCTTTTCAATCTACTTTCTGTTTAGAATTGCTTCTATTATTTTGAGCTCGTGTTTACTTTTTCACCTTTTTGTAAGAAAAATTGCATTTTATTAGCTAGAATCCAAAAACAGTTAAATGAGGAAAACTCAATAAAAGGGCTAAAATAATTTTTTCATCCAAAAAATTTGCTGAGAAATGCCATGTTTGTGGCTGTGCCTGCAGTCATTTCAGTTACAAGACACATAGTAGGAAACAGTTTTGGGATTTTCAGCCAGTAGTTTATAAATTGAATGAGCTAGATGTGTCCATTCATATAAAGTTAATGTAATTTTTCTTGGGAAAGTTTAATATTCTACAAATCCATTATCATATTTACAAATTAATCTTCCCTTAGGAAAAAAGATTGAAGATTTACAGAAGGAAGTATTTTATTACTTTTAAAACTGCATTTTTAAAGAAAATAAAAGAAAAAGAAAGAAAATTATGTCAAACTATAAATGTCTTTTTATGACTAACAGTTTTGTAACACCAAAATTTATGAAAAGAGAAGAGAATAAATCAGAACATAGAAAGATTTTTCAATGAGCTCATAGAAATTGCAACTCCTATATCACAAATTGCAGACTCCTGAAAAATTAAACCTGTTGATGTGAATACAAACTGAATGGTGTTAAATTCATTAGACACTTAAGGCTATTATGGATTTCTCCTGATAACTTTTTGGGGTTTTTTTGCCTAAACTCTCAAGCTACTTGTTGCAATTTTTGACAAGTTGGGATTTTAAACCTTCACAACACCAATGACAACAAAATTCTGTGTTCATTTAATTTCTTTCTCAAACTTTCAGTGACTTGTTAATGTTGAACAGGTAACTGACAACATAATTAATTCTTAACATTCCACTGTCATAAAACAGAGTTTCCTAGAGAGAAAAACTAGAGTGTAAAGTAAAGGAAGTCTCTACACACACAAATTTCTGACATGCTGTTGAAAGGAAGAAAAGTGAATTGATTTTCCCCCAGATAGTCTCCTTTATGTTCATCCCTAGCCTTTATGTAACATAATATTAATGACAATCATAAATAAGATGCAAACTATAATGATTTATTAATAACCACTTTTTGCAACATTTCTAACTACTGGAAAACATCAAAGTATTACCTTTATTAAGATGTTCTTCTACAGGAAAAATTTGTTGCTGCATTTTTATTACAATATCATCATACACAATTCTCCAGATGGCAAGTCAAATAGTAATAATAATAAAAATAAATGACTACTATCTATTTTTTGATCACTTCACATTTTGCAGGACAGTGCTAAATACTTTTGATACATTATCTTATTTAATATGTAAAGTAACCCTATCTGGTGAATACTGTGATCATTTACATTTTACACATGAAAAAATTAAGCTTAAATATATTAAATATCAAAGGCATCTTTGATACTTAATATCAAAGATGATGGATCCCAGAATGGAATTCCAGTTCCTCTAATTCCTGAGTGTGCCCTCTTAATTTTACTCAAGTAACTTAAGTAATTAAACTTTCCTCCCAGTATTTTCGAAGATTTAATAAGTGAACTACTAAAATTATCCAGTGGAGAAGGAAATGGTGAACCACTCCAGTATTCTTGCCTGAAAAACCCCATAGACATCATTGCCTGGAGGCTTATAGTGCTTGGGAAAGCAAAAGAGTCGGGCGCAACTTAGTGACAAAGCAAAAACAACAAAAATATTATCTAGAATAATTTCAGTGATCTGGACCTCAATACCACAATTTAGCAATGTCAGATATTGGAAAGTTTATTTCAATTATCTTCAACCAAATTTGACTTCTACACATTATATCCTCTTGTTCTGTCTTGTCTTCACCTTTTCTTGTTGTCATCTTCTGATTTTCTTCTCTGGTACATTACACTAGCATTGTCCTATTATGGCTTTTGTAAAGCATCTAATTTCACACTGAACATCCTCAGTTGTAGTGCAGTCCTTGGAAGGATATGTTGCCAAGTTCTGTCACTACCTGTTCTCTTTTCCTTAGGTCCACTGTTCTTCAATGTCCCTCTTTAAAAGGGTGCCTCAATTGGGCACAACCCTCCATAAGGAGGTAATCACCAAGAATGGTAAGCCTCCTGATTTTCAGCTTCAATCTTTTTCACCTCAAAGCTCTCACATTAACTGAAAAGCCATGGCAATTAGATTATGGGATTAGCTAGAAGATGTATCATTTGCCAGACAGTATCAAATAGTATTCCTCAAAGGGCTCATCTTTTTTTTCTTTTTGGATTGATTATTTGGCCAAAGTGTGTTCAGTAATAGTTTTGAATAGGAAAGAAATGTATGAGAGAAATTCTCAGAGCCAAGCATGAGAAAGAAAGAAGACTCTTCATGATCCTTTACTGATGGTCCTGAAATCAGTCAGAAGTCCAAAAAGTAGTGCTTTCTCTTTGGAGTCAACCAGACAAGTTTCATCACAGTGACAGAATGGAAGCCCTTCCTGACCTGTGTATATGGAAAGAACTAAATTCACCAAATTTCACTGAAATACTTGATAATCAGTTTGAAAAGATACTCTGCCCAAGAGCCTTTATACTCATATTGAAACACTAAGTTTCTATGACAGTGATACTGGTGTCAAAATATCATGAAACACAGGTAAAAGTATTGAGTGTGATACATGTTTGCACAGTATTTCTGCTTTCCATATATCACTTCATATTAATAGGCAAGGTAGAAAGAGACTGCTGTTGGTTCTTCATATTCAAGAGAGAAACTGAGAACTGAAATTGCTAAATACATTTTTATATTTCACCCAAATATAAATGACAGTGGAACTGAGAGAAACAAGACTGGCCTTCCAGATTAATGCATTCCACACTTCCTCTCATGAAATGGGCTGTAGTCCATCACACTTAACCTACACTTTCCACACCTCCAGAAGGAGATATCCACAGATATACCTATTTACTTTGGCGTGAACTCAAAGAAATTAGTTTGCAAATATGGTCTTTTCTTTGTGCATTAACTAATTTCTCCTTTCCACACATACACTCCAAGAACATCAGGTAGATCCATTTACTTCCACCCCCTCATCCCACTGCTCCTCCTAAAGTGACATATTAACTATGGCTCATTTGAAATTTTCTCTTACAAATGTAGGCTCAGATTTCAACACCTAAACGAATTACATATACACCATGCAAGCCTGTTTGTTCCAGGTCTCTTAAAAGGAGAAAATGAATGCAGTGTATTAATCATCAAACTGATGTCCCTGATTGAAAAATAAATTATTTAAATGGTAACACTTCAGGGTTTTTTTTAATATACTACTTTCTAGAAAATTTCCTCAACATGTAAGGTGAACAGAATGAAAAAATCACTACGACCACAGTGACATATGAATAAATTAAAGCCATGAATAGGCTACATGATCATGGTCAGTCCAAAATGTTGGGCATTACTGCCATTAGTTCTGTAGTTAATAATCAACTTTTATGGATGGTACTCCATTTTAGTTTTAAGAAGTTCTAAAAATTCAGCTTGACTACTACATATTTAAATGAATTTTATTCTTTTCAGAGCACAAAAAACAAAGGTAACCCCTAATGTAGATTTATTTTTTTAAAAAAAAGCTTCAGTTCAGTCGCTCAGCCATGTCCGACTCTTTGTGTCCCCATGAATCACAGCACTCCAGGCCTCCCTGTCCATCACCAACTCCTGGAGTTTACTCAAACTCATGCCCATTTAGTCAGTGATGCCATCCAGCCATCACATCCTTTGTCGTCCCCTTCTCCTCCTGCCCCCAATCCCTCCCAGCATCAGGGTCTTTTCCAGTGAGTCAACTCTTCGCATAGGTGGCCAAAATATTGGAGTTTCAGCTTCAGCATCAGTCCTTCCAATGATCACCCAGGACTTATCTCCTTTAGGATGGACTGGTTGGATCTCCTTGCAGTCCAAGGGACTATCAAGAGTCTTCTCCAACACCACGGTTCAAAAGCATCAATTTTTCAGTGCTCAGCTTTCTTCACAGTTCAACTCTCACATCCATACATGACCACTGAAAAAAAAACCTTGACCAGATGGACCTTTGTTGGCAAAGTAATGTCTCTACTTTTTAATATGCTACCTAGATTGGTCATAACTTTCCTTCCAAGGAGTAAGCGTCTTTTAATTTCATGGCTGCAATCACCATCTGCAGTGATTTTGGAGCCCAAAAATATAAAGTCAGCCACTGTTTCCACTGTGTCCTCATCTATTTTCCATGAAGTGATGGGACCAGATGCCATGATCTTAGTTTTCTGAATGTTGAGCTTTAAGCCAACTTTTTCACTCTCCTCTTTCACTTTCATCAAGAGGCTTTTTAGTTCCTCTTCATTTTCTGCCATAAGGGTGGTGTCATCTGCATATCTGCGCTTATTGATATTTCTCCCAGTAATCTTGATTCCAGCTTGTGCTTCTTCCAGCCCAGCGTTTTTCATGATGTACTCTGCATATAAGCTAAATAAGCAGGGTGACAATATACAGCCTTGACGTACTCCTTTTCCTATTTGGAACCAGTCTGTTGGTCCATGTCCAGTTCTAACTGTTGCTTCCTGACCTGCATACAGGTTTCTCAAGAGGCACGTCAGGTGGTCTGGTATTCCCATCTCTTTCAGAATTTTCCACAGTTGATTGTGATCCACACAGTCAAAGGCTTTGGCATAGTCAATAAAGCAGAAATAGATGTTTTTCTGGAACTCTCTTGCTTTTTCGATGATCCAGTGGATATTGGCAATTTGATCTCTGGTTCCTCTGCCTTTTCTAAATCCAGCTTGAACATCTGGAAGTTCACTGTTCACGTATTGTTAAAGCCTGACTTGGAGAATTTTGAGCATTACTTTACTAGTGTGTGAGATGAGTGCAATTGTGCTGTAGTTTGAACATTCTTTGGGATTGCCTTTCTTTGGGATTGGAATGAAAACTGACCTTTTCCAGTCTTGTGGCCACTGCTGAGTTTTCCAAATTTGCTGGCATATTGAGTGCAGCACTTTCACAGCATCATCTTTTAGGATTTGAAATAGCTCAACTGGAATTCCATCACCTCCAGTAGCTTTGTTCATAGTGGTGCTTTCTAAGGCCCACCTGACTTCACATTCCAGAATGTCTGGCTCTAGGTGAGTGATCACACCTTCGTGATTATCTGGGTCATGAAGCTCTTTTTTGTACAGTTCTTCTGTGTATTCTTGCCACCTCTTCTTAATATCTTCTGCTTTTGTTAGGGCCATACCATCTCTGTCCTTTATCGAACCCATTTTTGCGTGAAATGTTCCCTTGGTATCTCCAATTTTCTTGAAGAGATCTCTAGTCTTTCCCATTCTGTTGTTTTCCTCTATTTCTTTGCATTGATTGCTGAAGAAGGCTTTCTTATCTCTCCTGGCTATTCTTTGGAACTCTGCATTCAAATGGGTATATCTTTCCTTTTCTCCTTTGCTTTTTGCTTCTCTTCTTTTCACAGCTATTTGTAAAGCCTTCTCAGACAACCATTTTGCCTTTTTGCATTTCTTTTCCATGGGGATGGTCTTGATCCCTGTCTCCTGTACAATATCACGAACCTCTGTCCATAGTTTATGAGGCTTTCTGTCTATCAGATCTAGTCCCTTAAATCTATTTCTCACTTCCACTGTATAGTCATAAAGGATTTGATTTAGGTCATACCTAAATGGTCTAGTGGTTTTCCCTACTTTCTTCAGTTTAAGTCTGAATTTGGCAATAAGGAGTTCATGATCTGAACCACAGTCACCCCCCAGTCTTGTTTTTGCTGACTGTATAGAGCTTCTACATCTTTGGCTGCAAAGAATATAATCAGTCTTATTTTGGTGTTGACCGTCTGGTGATGTGCATGTGTAGAGTCTTCTCTTGTGTTATTGGAAGAGGGTGTTTGCTATGACCACTGCATTCTCTTGGCAAAACTCTATTAGCCTTTGCCCTGCTTCATTCCATACTCCAAGGCCAAATTTGCCTGTCACTCCAGGTGTTTCTTGACTTCCTACTTTTGCATTCCAGTCTCCTATAATGAAAAGGACATCTTTTTTGGGTGTTAGTTCTAAAAGGTCTTGTAGGTCTTCACAGAATCATTCAACTTCAGCTTCTTCAGCATTACTGGTTGGGGCATAGACTTGGATTACCGTGATATTGAATGGTTTGCCTTGGAAACAAACAGAGATCATTCTGTCGTTTTTGAGATTGCATCCAAGTACTGCATTTCGGATTCTTTTGTTGACCATGATGGCTACTCCATTTCTTCTAAGGGATTCCTGCCACAGTAGTAGATATAATGGTCATCTGAGTTAAATTCACCCATTCCAGTCCATTTTAGTTCGCTGATTCCTATCATGTCGACATTCACTCTTGCCATCTCCTGTTTGACCACTTCCAATTTGCCCTGACTCATGGACCTAACATTCCAGGTTCCTATGCAATATTGCTCTTTACAGCATTGGAGCTAGCTTCTATAACCAGTCCCATTCACAACTGGGTATTGTTTTTGCTTTGGCTCCATCCCTTCATTCTTTCTGGGGTTATTTCTCCACTGATCTCCATTAGCATATTGGGCACCTACCGACCTGGGGAGTTCCTCTTTCAGTATCCTATCAATTTGCCTTTTCCTACTGTTCATGGGGTTCTCAAGGCAAGAATACTGAAGTGGTTTGCCATTCCCTTCTCCAGTGGACCACATATATGGAGTAGGGAAGACATATAGAATAGCCATAGTACATGTTTACACTCCCTCTGATTTAACTTCAGAGCAGATTCCTCATGTTTTCCATTTTGTTTAAACCATGTTGCAGATATACCATGCATGACTAAAATTTACAGGAATAAAACTACCAATAAGATCAAGTACAAGGAGAGAAAGAAAACTTGAGGGGAAAACTCGCCTTGAACAGAATGTAAGAAGTCTGAGTAGTCATTGAAATCACAACTTAGAGTATGCATAACTCAATTTAAAAAAAAAAAAAAAGGGAATACCCAGCGAGCACAATTAATTGAACTCAGCAGGTACAGGAACTACATTCAATGATGAGACATATTAGTCAGTGGAGGGTAATTGCTTTAAAAAAAAAAAAAAAAAAGACCAATTGTGTAATGATACAAATTCAAGGAAAATTTTGTTATTTAAGTAATGGTACTGAGTAGAAAGGGCTTTCCTTGTGGCTCAGTTGGTAAAGAATCCACCTGCAATGCAGGAGACCTGGGTTCGATCCCTGGGTTGGAAGATCTGGAGAAGGGAAAGGCTACCCACTCCAGTATTCTGGCCTGGAGAATTCCATGGACTGTATATTGCATGGGATCGCAAAGAGTTGGACATGACTGAGAGATTTTCACTGAGTAGAGAAACATTGCTAGGGCCCTCCTCATGTAGTCACTCAAGGGCATAGGCTGATGGGGGCTGTGCCATGCTTTATATATAGCTTCTAAGGTCACCATGAGGGTCATCTTCCATCTAGCCAGTAAGTAAGGGCAAAAAAAATGGAAAAGAGCTTGCAGTGATTTTTAATGGGTAAGGTCTGAATAGGATTCACATTCTCTTCTACCCACATTCTATTGGTTATACCTTATCACATATCACATGATCATAATTAAACATAAGATGCTGGAAAATGTTGTAGTTGTGTGATTATGAAGAAGGAAAACCTATGGAGCACTTTTTTTTTTTTTTAACAGCTAGCAATTTCTGTATTGTCTGTCTTTCTGGTCACTATAGACATGTTCATCCTTCTTCCTACATATACAACACATTTAGTAATATCCTGGAAAAAGATAATCCATGTAAAGCCCAGGAGCCACTGCATTATTGCATTTCTGTCTACTCAAACTTGAAGTGGTTTCTTGTGGTTCTATGAGCTATGAACCAAGAAGACACATCCTTCTTCACCCGCATATATACCTCTGCATCAATGGCAGAATAGAAATAACTCCAATAAAGACTCCAGTTATGAAGAGAGGAAAAGAGCAGAGAGTAATCACAGATCCACAGCAATGATGAAACCTTGCTGGGTAGATTTGGTAAAGTCACAATTCATAACTCTCTAGGAGAAGCTACTCTGCCCATTGTTCTCCATGACAGTGGCTGCAGATTCATGACTGTATCTGAAGTGAGCTCTGAAAAATACACTCAGAGGTCAAAACTGCTACTCTGCACTTCAGGCTAATCTAAGTTTTGGAAACTGAGGGTTGTTTTATAATCACAGAGTTTTGCAAGGCCAGACATTTTGTTTTATTAGCAATACAGTCCCCTTAAAATCTTGTTGCCTTCTAATCTCTTTAGTTCCAGTCAGTTCCCTGAGTCAGTAATAATCACGTAAATTTTCTTTCCAATTTATGGCTTGGGCTGCTTTATGATTTTGTTTATTTAATTTTTTGTCTGTTTCTTAACTCATTTTGCTTTCTACCTCTCCTACTTTTCTCTCAACATAATGGCAATGAATTTGGATCATCTAAAACAAAGCAACATGCTTAAATGGAAGGCAACCCACTTAATTATTTTAAGATATAACCCAAATGCCATTCTATTCATCCATTTAAAGTAAACAATTCATTAGTTTTTAGTATATTTACAAATATGTGCCACCTCATCACAACTTTAGAACATTTCCATCACCTCATGAAGAAACCTCATTCTCTTTAGGTACCATTACTAACTCCTCCATCCCTCTGGCTCCAAGTGAATTACTACTTTCTATTTCTATAGATTAGCCTATTCTGCTTATTTCATAAAAATGAGAGTATATGCAGTCTTTGTGATTGACGTCTCTCACCTAATATAATATCTTGATGCATGTATCAGTATTTTATGCATTCATTTTTATGGTTGAATAATATTCCACAGCAGAGTTATATCATATGTGTTTATCCATCCAGCAGCTGTTAAATGTTTGAACTGTTTCTACCTTTTGGCTATTATAAATGATGGTACTGTAAATATTAATGTACACCTTTTTCTGTGGACATATGCTTTCACTTCTTGTAATTAGAAATAATGGGTAATATGTAACTTTATATTTAACTATTTAAGGAACTTCCAGACAGTTTTCCAAAGTAGCTGTACCAATTTATATTGCCATCAGGAGTGCATGAGTATTTCAATTTCTGCACATCTTCACCCACAATTATTATCTGGCTTTTTGATTATAGCCATTCTAGCGAGTGTGAAGTGGTAGCTCATTGTGGATTTTATTTGTTTCTCTGATGACTTATGATACCAAGCATTTTTGTATGTTTATTGGCTATTTGCATATTTCTTTGGAGAATGTCTATTTGGCTCCTCTGACAATTTTTCAGTTGAGATCTTTTTATTATTGAGTTGTAAGAGTCTTATATATTCCAGATTGTTGTTGTTGTTCAGTCTTTAAGTCATGTCCAACTCTCTGGAACCCATGGACTGCAGCACGCCAGACTCCCCTCTCCGCTGTCTCCCAGAGTTTGCTCAAATTCATGTTCATTGAGATGGTAATGATATCTAACCATTTCATCCTCTTGCACCTCTTTCTCCTTTTGCTTTTAATCTTTCCCAGCATCAGGGTCTTTTCCAATGAATCAGTTCTTTGCATCAGGTGGCCAAAGTATTGGAGCTTCAGCTTCAGCATCACTCCTTTCAATGAATATTCAAGGTTGATTTCCTTTAGGATTGATTGGTTTGATGTCCTTGCTGTACAAAGGACTCTCAAGAGTCCTCCAGAACCACAATTTGAAAGCATCAATTCTTCGGTGTTCAGCCTTCTTTATGGTCCAACTCTCACATCTGCATGCGAACTACCATGAAAGCCATAGCTTTGACTATATGGACCTTTGTCAGCAAAGTGATGTCTCTGCTTTTTAATACTCTGTCTAGGTTTGTCATAGCTTTCTTCCAAGAAGCAAACATCTTTTAATTTTATGGCTGCAGTCACCATCCACAGTGATTTTGGAGCCCAAGAAAATAAAACTGTCACTGTTTCTGCTTTTTCCTTTCCAGTTGTTATGAAGTGATAGAACTAAATGCCATGATCTTAGTTTTTTGAAAGTTGAGTGTCAAGCCAGCTTTTTCACTTTCCTCTTTCATCCTCATCAAGAGGCTCTTAAGTTCCTCTTCACTTTTTGCCAGTAGAGTGGTATCATCTGCATATCTGACATTGTTTATATTTCTCCTAATGATCTTAATTCTAGTTTTTGATTCATCCAGCCCAGCATTTCACATCATGTACACAGCATGTAAGTTAAATAAGCAGGATAACAATATACAGCCTTGTCATACTCCTTCCCCAATTTTGAACCAGTTTATTTTTTTAGATACAAACTCCTTATCATATATGATTTGCAATTTTTTTTTTCCTACTCTGTAGTTTGTCTTCACTTTCTGGAAAGTTCATTTTGATGAAGTCTAAAGTTATCTATTGGAGAAGGCAATGGCACCCCACTCCAGTACTCTTGCATGGAAAATCCCATGGATGGAGGAGCCTGATAGGCTACAGTCCATCAGGTCACTACAAGTCGGACATGACTGAGCGACTTCACTTTCACTTTTCACTTTCACACATTGGAAAAGGAAATGGCAACCCACTCCAGTGTTCTTGCATTGAGAATCCCAGGGACAGGGGAGCCTGGTGGGCTGCCGTCTATGGGGTCGCACAGGGTCGGACGCAACTGAAGTGACTTAGCAGCAGCAGCAGCAAAGTTATCTATTTGTTTTGTTGTTGCTTATCCTTTTGGTGTCACTTTAATTTTTTTAACTACTTTTTAAATTATTTTTTTTTGTTATTTCTTTAAGCATTGCTCTACGGCTTGCAATATACCTCTTAACTGATTGGAAGCAGCTACAGATTTATACTAACTTAATTTCCATGAGACATGGAAATGTTACTCTTATATAGCTATATTATCTTTCTGGGGGTATTATTTTGATACATATATTACATTTATAAATTTTATAATCCCAATGACACATTATATTTTATATAATTTTATATATTTTAAAGAAGATAAGTGGAGAAAGGAGAGCAAGTATATATCAATAGTTTTTTCTGTTTTATCCTTCTTGTTTATCATTTCTAGTTCTCTTCATTTGTTCCTATGAATTTAAGTTACCATCTGGAATCATTTCCGTAACCCAGTACAGCTTTGCTCCCACCCACCTCCTTGTGCTATATTGACAAATATATCACAATTCTTTATGTTATAGACCCAATAACACTTTATGTGCATATGGCTTTATATAATTGTTAAAGTCAGTCAAGAAAATAAATGAGAATAAATATATATTTGTACTGCTGTTTAGATTTGAACTTCTCTCTGTGGTCGCTTGCTTTCAGTTTGAAGAAATCTGTTTAGTATTTCTTGCAAGTCAGGTCTGCTAAATACTGTTTCTGTTTATCTGGGAATGTCTTTACTTTGCCTTTATTTCTGAAAGATAGGTTTGCTTGATATAGGATTCCAGGCTGACAGGTTTTTTTCTTTGAGCTCTTGATTTTGAGAAAGGATAGAATATGTTATTCCATTACTTTCCAGCCTCCATTGTTTCTGATGAGAATTCAGCTGTAAATCTTATTGGGGTTTCCTTGTAAATAACTCATTTTTCTCTTGCAGCTTTCAAAATGTTCTCCTTATCTTTGCATTTCAGAATTTTTACTGTGATGTGTCTATTTGTAGATTTCTTTGTGTTTATCTAATTTGGGATTCATGGAGCTTCCTGGATGTGTAAACCAATGTCAATAAATACTGGAAATTTTTAGCCAATATTTCTTCAAATATTTACTTTGTTATTCTCTCTCTCTTTTCCTTCTGGTAGTTCCACTAGGTATATGTTGGTGTGCCAATAATATTCTGCATTTTTCTTAGGCACTGTTTGTTTTCCTCCATTGTTTTTCTCTGTTTTTCAGATTGCATAATCAATATAAAAGCTTGTGAGTTTTTCTTCTAGTTTCAAACCTACTATCAAGCTCTTCTAGTAATTTTTAAAATTTCAATTATTAAAATTTTTGATTGCAAATTCCCATTTAGTTATATCTATAATTTTTCTTTCAGATATTCTATATTTGATGCAATATTTGTAACAGATATTTTGAAGCCTTTGACAGTTTAAGTCCACCACCTGGTTTTTATCACAATAGTTTTTGTTGCTTGTTTGTTTCTGGCATAAAAGTTATATTTTCTTGAATACCTGTATGTCTCAACATTTTGTTGGAAACTAGACATTTTAGATCATATATTATAGCAAATGTAAGCATTTGGTGCTTATCTTCTTGGTCTTGTTTCTGTTATTTGTTTACTTGGATATTTAGTGACTGGCTGGATTATTTTAGTAAAGTCTATCTGTTCCCATTCCCCCAGAGCAGGAAGCTTCCGTTGTTGCTGCTAAAGGGGCAGAGTTTGTGTTTGCCTCTAGAATGCCTGGGGATGACAGTGGTTTTGGCAGAGCTATTTTGACCGGTTTTCCTGACCAAACTGTTAAGCTCCACTAATTGCTGACTGATTGTTCTATTGTTTCCAACCATGCTCTGGGGCATAAATTGCTTCATACTCTAAGACAATCAGGTCAGGCTCTTTGAAGAGACTGTTCTTAGGTCAGTGTTGAGATTTGTTCTGACACTAGGGGGGCTCTTCCCAGCTGTCTCTTTCTCCACTTCTCTCCAGCAAACTAGCCAGCCTACAATTTAGCCTATATCTGCAATGAATCTATCAAACACCTTTTACGACAACTTCCACTCTCTTTAAACATGCCCTTAGATTTGGACTCCTCGGACTCTATTGCAAATAAAGGCAATCGCTCTGGAGGAAACTTAGAGATATCAGTTTCAAGGCTTGCTTCTCCTTCCGCCACCCTCAGATAAGCCTCTGAGCCATACACTGGGGTGGGGAGGACAATGACATGTTTTCTCTAAACAACATCTCCACTTTAGGAGTTTTGCACTCAGTAGAAGAGGGGAGTGGAATGCAGCCACTCTAAATCTCCTTAATTTGCCTCTCTCAGTGTGGAAACTCCCATCCCATGAGCCAGAGCAAGTCGATCAGGGCTCAGGCTCTCAGTGGTGCACCACCCAAGGTTGAGCCTCCATCCCATGAGTGGAAGCTGGAAAGATGAAGGGGACCCATTTAGCCATGCTTGCCCAGAACTTAACCTCAACAAGAGGTAGCTGCATCATGTTAAGAGATGCTGCTGACCTGTCCCTCCCAGGAAGATAGCCCGTCAACTGGAAATAGGAAAGTAAAGGCAGCCCTGTAGTCTTGGCTGTAGTAGTATCAGTGTGTATCTCCTTGAGATTAGAGGAGAGGGAGTCTGCAGGTCTTGGTTCAAATACCACACAATCTTAGAGTTCTTAACAATTTTAATAGATTGTCTTGAATAAATATGTCTTCATATGCTATACATCCCATAGAGTCATTTTCAGAGAACTTAACCTTATTATTTTAATTTTCACTAGCTTTACTGGGGAAAATATCTGAGAAGCTACTCACACTGTCATGCCAGAAACAGGATTCCCAACACCCTTAATTTTACATTTGCTATAATAAGTTTTTTTTTTTTTCTTTTAATTGAGAAGCATTATTAGGACTTTGACAATCTTTCACCTACATTTTAGAGTACAGAAGCAGTTAGCCTTTACATTCCCTAGAAGGCCATTTATATTCACAAATCAGCCTATTCTTTCCTGAGCTCATTTCATCCTTGCAATGCCATGCCAACCAAATGCAGCAAAGAGGAACACAATAAGATTCTAGCTCTTTCTAACAACTTTTTCTAGATTAGCAAACTCAGTATATCTGCCTTCCAGGTTGTTGTAGCCAATAGTTTTACCAAATATTTAGCTACTGCATAACATAGATCCCCAATATTTTTCCATTCCACTTTTCCTTGTTTTCTGCTGTCCAATGATAGAAGTCAATGATATGTATTTTAAGTTTTTGGTATGGCAACGATATATGTCAAGATACTAATTTCTGTTTTAATTATGTGAAGCAAACCAGTAAAACAAATAAATGTGATTGAAATTTACTTCTTGCTCAAGTAATAGTTCTGGGCTAGAGATCAGATCAGGAGGTCAAACTTTTACTCAAACTAATATAGAGATTATAAAATAAAGAAACTATCAATGCTTTGTGAATGATATGCAGGACATTTCTCAGGGAACACGCAACCTAAAAGACATTTTTATCTTACTATAAAAATTTTATATATATATAATCTTTTCATCATAGACTTAGAGACTTCTGTGGGCCATTACAGACACAAAGCATTATTAGGTTGAAGCTTTTTTTAGAGGTAGTTTGCAAGCATGTTGAAAGGAGCATTTACTGGACATGCTAATATTAAAAAGGAGCTTTATTTCCTAACATCCTCTGCATTTCACTCATTTGTGGGACCTGTATCTAGAGAGAAAATATACCAGTTCCCCAATTCCCATATTTTCAGATAGAGGTAGAATTTCTACTCTACCACATATAAGGGAAAATTAATAAAGGAAGTGTCATTTTCAGCTTCTCTCTACTCCCACTCTGTTTCATGGCTGAATTATGTCCCCTCCTCCCAATTCATATGTTGAAGCCCTAAATCTCAGTATCTTAGAATATTATTGTATCTGGAGATAAGGCCCCCATAGAGGTAATTAAGATAAAGTGGGGTCACATGCAAGGGTGGGGGGATCTTCTAGTCCAGTGTGGCTGGTGTCCTTATAAGAAGAGAGTAAGCCATAGAAAACGAGGAGACCTAGGTACAACCATACGAGGACACAGACAGCTGCAAACCACGGAGAGACCTCAGGTGAAACCAACTCTACTATCTTCTTGATCTCAAGCTTCTAGCCTCCAGAACTATGGGAAAATAAATTTTTGTTGTTTAAGACATCCCGTCTGTGGTATTTTGTTATGGAAGACCCAGCCAACTAATACACATGGTCAAAGGGGTAGCATGTAGTTAAGTTTAGACGTAACAGGGCATGATTGAAACCTTCCAACAGTAAACAGTAGCCAGTGAGCAAGGATTATTCATTCATCCAGAAGATACCTATTGAATAAGTACTGCCGATGGGTACTGATTTAGATACTGCTAATTGAGTAGTAAAACATTCTGATATGATCCCTGACTGCAAGAAACTTAAAGTCTAATGGAGAGAAAAAATGAAGACACTGTGTACTCAAGACACCCCCGAATATGATGAAAAGCCAGGTTGCCTAGTTCTTCCTAGAGAAATCTGGAGAGATGATATCCACATTGGTTTACATTGGATGGTGGGGAGCTGGGGGAAAATGGATTGGGTCAAAGCAGCCAGCCAAATGTATTTTCTCATCTGCTCACTAGATTCTTTTGACCCTGTATTGTTGGGGGGCAGCTTACCCTTGGATGGTCATTTATTTTGAACAGATGGAACAGGGCTTGGAGACGAACCACGAGGACAATTGCTAACTAAAGGTTTCTTCGGTTTTCCAATCAGGAGTGGATTATAGCTTTCACCAAACCCATACTGGTTAACTGAAGTATACAAAAAATACTAATAATAAATAAAGCACACTCTAAATACCATATAGTTAAAGCTAACACAATTCAGTAGTTGTATATAGTTTAGTTCAGAGTATGGATGCTGTAACAACTATGAGGAAAGCACAGGTTTTGGAACTGGATTCAATGTAAGATGAAATATACATGTAATGGGTACTACTGAGGTGCCAGCTATTGCTAGGTACTAAGAGAGGGTACCGAGAGGAGGAGGGGAAAAGACATTGGTTCCAGCCCTCATCAGCTTGTGCAAGTTATTTAATTTCTCTGAATCTATGTACTTATATGGTAATTGAGGATCAAGAAAGCTATTCTGGATAGCTCTATAGAGAGAAAATTTTTATTAAAGGGGCATTTAAAAGTACTTAGCCCAGTTCCTGGCAAATAACTTTCTGTTGAATGTTATTCCCTTTCACTTCTCTCTACCCTTTGCTCTCTGCAAAAAATACAAAGTGAAAAGAATCCCATTGGATATTGTTCAAATGCATTACCAAATGGATAAGGAAGCTGTGGTACATATATACCATGGAATATTACTCAGCCATTAAAAAGAATTCATTTGAATCAGTTCTAATGAGATGGATGAAACTGGAACCCATTATATAGAGTGAAGTAAGCCAGAAAGATAAAGAACATTACAGCATACTACCACATATATATGGAATTTAGAAAGATGGTAATGATAACCCTATATGCAAAACAGAAAAAGAGACACAGATGTACAAAACAGCCTTTTGGACTCTGTGGGAGAAGGCGAGGGTGGGATGTTTCGAAAGAACAGCATGTATATTATCTATAGTCAAACAGATCACCAGCCCAGGTGGGATGCATGAGACAAGTGCTCGGGCCTGGTGCACTGGGAAGACCCAGAGGAATCGGGTAGAGAGGGAGGTGGGAGGGGGGATCGGGATGGGGAATACATGTAACTCCATGGCTGATTCATGTCAATGTATGACAAAACCCACTGAAATGTTGTGAAGTAATTAGCCTCCAACTAATAAAAATAAATAAAAAGAAAAAAAAAAAACAAATGCATTACCAAATATCATAATCTTCATAGTCAAATTCTAAGTCTTTCTCTTTAGAGAAAGATGACTGAATGAGTTTGGATCTTGTTTGAGTAAATCAGCTCTTGCATCATCATGGGTAAAACATTTTAGGATATGAAGTATATTCTAGAGGGTGAGTGTGAGCTCAGTGGCTTCAATTGTGTCCAATTCTTTGCAACTCCATGGACTGTAGCCCACCAGGGTCCTATGTCCATGGGATTTTCCAAGCAAGAATATTGGAGTAGGTTGCCATTCCCTTCTCCAGGGGATCTTCCTGGCCCAGGAATTGAACCTGCATCTCCTGAATTGAAAGGCAGATTCTTTACCACTGAGCCACCTGGAAGCCCTCTATTTCTTCTCTGTTTTGCTAATTTTCTCATCCTTTCACTACAGTTTTGGGCTCAGAGCAAAGAGTAAAATCATTTGTTAAAATAGAATAGAAAAAGGAAACCACAAAGAATAATCTACAGGCAATGGAAATAAAAATAATCCATTCTCTTAAAGCACTAAGAATGATTTGATATTTTTTCATGGAGAATATACTAACATATATATTCAGTAAGATATAACTATCTCCCTTTTTTCTAAGAAAAGATAAAAACAATACAAAACAGGAAAGGAAAAGGAAAGTGAAGTTCCTCAGTCATGTCTGACTCTCTGCGACCCCATGGACTGTAACCTACCAGGTTCCTCCGTCCATGGGATTTTCCAGGCAAGGGTACTGGAATGGGTTGCCCTTTCCTTCTCCAGGGGAATCTCCAGGGATCGCACCCAGGTCTCCCACATTTCAGGCAGATGCTTTACCATCTGAGCCACCAGGGAGACTATACAAGACCGAGGGTGAACCAATCTCATAACCTTCAAAATGGTACTGAAAATATTCAATAGTAGGGAACATATAATTCAGACAACATATCATATGGTGTGTGTTATCTCTATTGTATTGAGTCAGACTCTCCATGTACCCAATTGACAGTTTGGTTCAGCCCCCTAGGAAAAACTATTCCTTCCTTTTCACAACTTTCCCAGACTCTAGTCATAATCTCAAAAGTTTTTGATTGGTGCACTATGCCCTGAAATCCTATTCTCCAGTATATAATTATGAAGTCAATCATTTGCAGACTATAAAGCCAACATGTCCCTTTATTTTATCTTTGTCATTCCTTGCCTCCAGTTAGTCCACATTCCATGAATCAGAAGTATCTTGATTCGGGATGAAATGTTAGCTTTCTCAATGGACATCCTGCTTTTATTCTAATCCCAAATTTTCCCCAAACATCTCTTCTAAATCTGCTCCTTTTGTTTTTTGCACTTGAAGCAGGCTGTAATTAGACCTAATTAATTTCTATCCATTATGCTGGTCAGTTATTTATTTTATTCTATGCTGTATTCAATGCTAAGCTCCTTAGGGACTGCCAAGAAACAAAGCAGGAGGTGAGATCTACACTTAGACAAAAAGCCATGCAATATCAAGTAATATCCTCATTTTTTCCTCTATACTTTTCATATTTGTACATAAATTTATACTCCTTTCATTAAACTGCTGAAAAAAAAAAAAAAAAAAAAAAAACTTTTGTCTTTAACTCACTTGGCTGTATGTAAAGTATCCATAGCTATGGTATATAATGAAACCACCCTCTATTTAGAGATCCCTGAAAAATCTTCATGCAGGAGAGTTCATTTAAGACAGAACATTCACACAATTTGAACACAGTGTTAAGAATATAATAAGCAAAGAACAATCTTCTGGGTAATACCAAAGTTTACTTAAACAGATTGATAACGTACTCACCAAAAAAATAACAGGATCAGTTTTCAGTTTGTTCCCTTCTGAATGACTTACCCACCAAGCAAGATAGTACAATTACTGGTCTTCATTGTAAATGCCTGGACCCCCGTATGGGCTCTGATAGGAAATCATCCAGTAAGAACAATGGCATTTCTCTTCATATCACATCGCATAGTTTTTGTGGCTGTCAGAAAACATATACAATTCATTAAAGTCAAGGGGGGAAAGGGGGTGTATATAGAGAAACAATGTTTAAAAAAGCTCATAATTATTTTTTCCAGCCTTAATTTTTCTGTTTTCCAAGCAGACCTCTTTGCAAACCCGTTTCTCGATGCCCACTGATAAGCTTGGCCAATTGAAACGTCTTAAACAGAAGTAACTGCTCCCACAAACCCCAGCAAGATTTCTGTAGCAACAGCTATGACCTTTTGCTTTTTCTTTCTGGTTTCAAAGCTGCCTTTAGTGGTCATTCAAATCATGAAAGTGTTAAGTGGGAATAGTCGTAAATCAGCTTTTTAAAGTCTGTTGCCAGCATGAACTCTGTATGTTTAAAAGGGGAGGGGGAGATTTAAGGCCACATTCAAGAGGACTTCACAGCTGTTAAAGTCAGCTTTCTGGGGATCTGGTAATTCTACAACATGATGGTCTTTTTTTAAAAACTTACTTGTCCAAATATAGAGCAAATACAGGTGGCTCAATGGTAAAAAAAAATATATATATGCCTGTCAATGCAGGAGATGCAGAGACACAGGTTCAATTCCTGGGTTAGGAAGAACCACTAAGAGTAGGAAATGGCAACTCACTCCAACATTCTTGCCTGGAAAATGCCATGGACAAACAAGTTTGGCAGGCGACAGTCCATGGGTTTTCAAGGAGTCGGACACAAATGAATGACTGCGCACAGCACAGTCATGCAAATAAGTTTAGAAATAATTTTTCAAAATAAATTTGGCCAAATGAGTAGTTTAGTAATTGGGCATATCTAAAACAATTGGTTATTTTAAATGAAGTCTGCTTTTCTGGAGGACACATTTTATATTATAGCATGCCTCAGCCAGTAGAAGTAAAGAGCCAGATATATGGTGTCTACCACATCTCCAGACACACTTATACTTGAATATGGCAAAATTTTCTAAAACAGGGCTGGTCAGACATTTAGTAGAAAAGACAGCTGTCTACATGATACATATTGAGAAATAGTGAAAAGCATTTCTGCCAAAAATATCTGTTCCATTCCCCCCACGTTCTTATTACCATTTTTCCTGTACCATTTAGAATTCTAATCACTGGTCATTATTTTTGCACATCATTAAAAATCTTTACCAGAAAGCAAGGATAGTATCTACGAAGACACTAGTAAGTCATTAACACCTTACCTTGAATTAAATCAATCAGACCATACAGAGAGTTTACTTAAAGGACCTGAGGGAGTATAACACCAAATAGGTAATTTTGATACCTGAAGGGATTTTTAAAAGACAAATGTTAGGCAATTTTACAAGAGCCCTAAAATACCTGGAGGTTTGTCAGGGGCGGCAGAATTGCAGTGAGTCCTAATCACCAGGTTAGAGGAGGTGTGGAAAGGAGAAAATCTGAGATATCCTTTCCCTCCAAACAAACTAATATAAAACCTGAGTGCAATTGGCAGCTTTTGAAACACAATAATAGTATGTGATTTATATTCTCCATCTAAATGATACAAGATTTAGCTACAACTAGCAATACCTTATGCCTAATAACAATTTTGAGTGAGGTATAAATTTCTCAGCCCTAGCAGGTGCCCCATCTTAGTCTGAACCAGGGTGTAGAGACTCAGCAAACACACATTAGCATTTTACAGTTAAGTGAGAGACTTGGGTACAATGCCACCAGTCACATTAGTCATAAAAATCATACGGTCAATTACTGAATGATTAAAGTTGCATCCAGAGAGTTCTGAGACAAGCGAGTAATGTCAGTTACAGTGCAAGTGTGTGTTGGGGGGGGTGGTGAGGGGAGGACACGCAACATAATGGAGGATTTGATGGAAGTGACAAATTCAAGCATATGATCCAACAACCCTGGCAGGTAATCTTGTTCTAACACACAGACACACCCTCACTCATAGCTGAATGCTTTAGACTATTGGCCTATAATCACATACATCACTCTCGTATTCAATAAAGAAGACTTCAAAATAACAGCATTTTTTTGAAAATTACACTAGAGGAAATTCTCTGAAATAAATTAGTGATAAAAGAATAAAGCTGTTAAACGAATATATTTTTCATGCTTCAGGGCTATGTGTTTAACAGTTTTCTAACTGTTCATTTATAAAACACACACACACACTTCAGTTGTTATCTCCTAGAGTTGAAATTAGATATTTAATTGAGTGGAGGGAATGAAAGTCGCTCACTTTTAGATATGGCAACTATTTAAAAATATTTCTGTAAAATGCTTCCTAGACCACCATTGGCCCAAATTCTTGGCAAACATTCCTGTGTGTATATATAGCTGTTTTTATAAATGTCATTCTGTAAGAGCTAACTCCTTCAGAAACATGTTTATCTTAATTAGGAAAGTCAACAGACTCCTAATAGGAAGAAATGGGTATTTTTCTCTGTGGTATCACAGGCATCAAAAGATCCAGTTCTTCTGCCAAATCAATCTTTCTTCCTGCCTGCCTTTCAGACTCAGGTGACTGCAGACAGCTGAGCAGGCATTTTCCCCAAAGTCTCTATTGACCTGGCTCCAGTCTTTGCTCTGTCCCCCCATCTCTTTCTGTGTCACTCCTCCTGTGTGGGGTGTTTTTTTTTTTTTTTTCTTGTTTTTTTTTTTTTTCTTTTTGCCTTGGGAAACCTAGGGATATTCATGGCACTGAGGCAAATAATGTGGAATTAAAAACTAAATTCTTGAGGCCTTATCCTAGCAACAAGACCATCACCATCTGTTCAGAAGACAAGCCAGCTATTATCCACTGCATTCTTTATACAAACTCCATCACCTGTGAGGGGAAAAAAATGCCCCTTCCTGGGTTCTCTCTTTGTCACAGGAGAAAGAAGTCTGTTTCCCTGTGATGCAGTAAAACCTAAAGAAAGCAAACAGGATTGGAAGCACTTAGGACAAATTTAAAGAAATCTACCCAAAGGCCCTATACGGTCAATCCAAAATGTCTGATCATTGTCATCTGCGCATAATAAAACCTGACAAAAATATTTTTGATGTCTCTCAGTAGCCACTAAATTATTTAAATTAGAAAATAACAAATGGAGTGTGTGTGTCTGTATTTTGGTAGTAAAATGATTGTCATAGTCTCTCCTTTATTTTTAGCTTCAAAGATTTTATTCATTTCACCTTTCAAAAACTACAGCAAAATTTATGTTTTGGAAGTGGCATTAAAATGTTATTTCAGTACTTCAGGGTAAGAATTGATCTATTTAGACATCTAGTTTAGTCCAGGATAAAAATTTTTCCTTGAGAAATGTTTAAAACAGTAGACAGTAACTCAGTGATATTTTGTGCAATAAAAATTATATTATTAGGAATACACAGTCTGTTTCCTCTCCTAAAATAGTTCAGTACAAAGGAAGAGAATATCTGTAGATAGAATATTTGAAAACCCCAACCAACATCCAAAGTCCAGCTATATGATATAATTCCATATTATTTTCTTTCTAGAAAGAAATACACATGGAGATATAATCCAATAAATTTAAAAAGAATAGATTTAATGACTTGCTACCTTGTGCCAATCATTACATAATGTGCTATTATGTGCTATTGAGTATTTTCTAAAATTTGACATGATTTTTATGAAAAATATATCAACAAACAGAAGTGAAAGTGAAAGAGTTACTCAGTCGTGTCTGACTCTTTTCAACCCCATGGACTGTAGCCCACCAGGTTCCTCTGCCCATGGAATTCTCCAGGCAGGAATACTGGAGTGGGTAGCCATTCTCTTCTCCAGGGAATCTTACCTACTCAGGGATTAAACCTGGGTCTCCTGCATTGCATGCAAATTCTTTACCTTCTGAGCCACCAGAGAAGCCCCAGCAAATAGAAAGTGTCCCTCAAAGCCTAGAAATAATAGCTCTATAATTATAACTAACATTTGGTTGGTGATTATTACTTTATAATCCATCCATCTTTTCTACATTATCTCATTTGATCCGGATAAAAAGTCTGTGATGCTGGCTGAGCAGTCATCTCTATCACTCACTTAAAGATGAGGAAACCTAAGTTTAGAGAGGTGTGCTGGTTTTCCCTTGGTTCCCTAAGAATCCAAAATCTACTTCAACCAAATCTAAAACTAAACTCTTTTTTAAGGCATTATTTATATCTGTACCATCAGAAATAGAATACAAATGAATGTGAAAATTCAGGCTAAAGCAACAATTGCTCTTCATTCTCTGGAACAGATTACTGATATATATGTTGGTTGATGTTCAAAAATAGCATTTGTGTTGTACCTAGGCTCCGTTTTCATGAGTCAGCGTGCCCAAAGTTGTCTGTAAAATAAAAACTGAAGTAACCCATGTGACTGTTAATTATCTTCCTTTTTAAATTACACCTTGGATTCCAATCATCTGCATATTGGGCACTAAAAATTTCCTACATGTTTCCCACATGGCTTTTGCTAAAATTTTCCTAGTCAGAGCTACAGTTGAAAATCCTTGCCAATAAGGTAGGGATTCTGAGAAGCAGCTGAATCATTCTTTTTATCCCATCTGTGAATATCCTGGAGCTGAGGGAATAAAATCCCAATAGTTGGCTAATTTCAATGGATGGAAGTAATACATCTGTCTGGTTGCAGCATATCAGAGTAGGACAAAGACACACATAAATACGGTAACCAGATAAGATATAGGAGAGCTAGGTCATGGAAGGATTCTTTATCCCATAGAGAGGTATTCAGATGGTGAAGCAAAAATTATTATACGTCATAATAATTTGCCTCTAGTCAATTAGAGCCACTTAGTTATACAAAAATATTATAAGGTATTTATCAGGACAGTACAAAGATGTGTGCAGGGAAATAGATTTCCCAAATATGTAACATGGGATGATAACTGAGTAATATGTCTTTAGTAATGCTCTCAATTCAGTTTCAAGTCTACAAGAAAATACTTTTTCAAAAGATTAATTTTCCCAGCAAAATATAACTAATACAAAAACAATTATGCAGAATCATTATTCCCAGCCTTCATTTTCAGATTAACTTAAAACAGGTGTTAGTGATGCTAACAGCAATGTTTTGATCCCCATGAGGCCTGGTGACCTCACTTTCTCTGTTCCTTGAATAGAGAACATAGCCTTTCCTTCTTAGTTCCTTATAAACACATGCTGGCAGTCACAAAGGAGAATTTCTCAAAGGGAAAAATAGCAGGATCAGCCAGCAGACTAAGGAAATGGCATATATACTCCTCAAAACTGATCATAGTTTATAAACATCTTTTCAGTAAAAAGATTCATTTTAACTGGAGTGACCAACAATTCAGGTTTGCCTAGGACTTGAGGGAGTTTCTGTGATGAACTTTCTGTGCTAAAACCAGGAAAATCACAGGCAAACTTCAGTGAGTTGTTGACTCTACTTAGCTGTAAGATAAATTGGCTTGCAGTTTAATTTGACACCACTACTCATAGTCTTTAACATTCCTGTACAAAACATTTTAGGAAAATGGGACTAAAAAGATCCAGGTTTCTATTTTGAGAATCAAGAGCTCTAAAATGCACTTCAGTAACAGAAATCTGGAGTTTCAAACTTCTTAATTTATGCAAGCAACTTTGTGAGTTCTGCCCACACTAAGACCATTGCTTGTCTTACTTCATTGACTCATCTAGTGCTACAATCAAGAGTTATCTTGCCTTCCTCGTCGCCTGCCTACTGCTGAGTTATCCATTCATCCTATTATGCCTCTGTTCCCTTTACTAAGCCTGAGAGCCTGATAATTTGTTAATGATGTGAAACAACCAAAAACCTGTCCCCATCCCACCATTTTTTAATAGCATGGAAATGCTTCCCTACTGTTTTAAGGGAAGAAAAAAAGATTCAATGGATTACATTAGAGGTTGTCAGGGCACAAACTCATTACCCTGTAAATTAATTTGTACAAGGGGTGGAGGAGAAAAGTATCAAGAATTTATGTCTTTAGTTGCTTTGAGGTAACTAAATGGTTAGTAAAAGAAAGTTGATCTTTCAGAAAAATTCCAACAAGTAAATAGAGCAAGAACGATGGAATTAGAAAAATCACCAGCTTGCAACCCTGAAAGTAATGATGGATACAGGCAATGATCATCAATGAATGGAAAATCATTACTGAAAGACTATTAAGGAACGTTAAAAAGCTGACATGACTTTTCAAGTTTAGAATCATGTCATACAGGGCACCTGGCCATTATATGTCTCACACAAAAGGCATACACTGAATCACATGTGAAATGTTCTAGAGTGAAACTAGTTATAGCAAATGCCTCTGGTGCTCACTTTCCAGCCTTCTGCCCACCTCTGATCTCAGCTGCAGGTCTGGGGAATGGTTCCAATTCACCGTGTGCACGTACCAGCTTCCACGGAAACCTTCAACCAAGGGGAAAGGGAAGCCAGTGGTGAGCTTGAGAGGTGCTTTCTAAACCCCCCGAGGTCCCCACGGAACCCAGCTCTGCTGCCTACAGCTGGCGCCTTGGTGACACAACCTCAAATGGTCTTGTTCTTCCTGGCCCACTCTCGCTACTCCTCTGTCCTGTCTTGTTGAGTCACTTTCCAAATAAACTACTGCCACTGGCATTGGGGTCCTTCTCTGCAAGCCATGCTTTCAGAAGAGCTTTAGCAAAGTTTTTGATGAAACCTATATCAGATTATCTATTTATAGGAAATGCAGGAGATAGAGGAACAAGATCACTGTTGACTCAAGGGGTGTCCAATTTTCCCAGGATGGATGACTGGTATTTCAAGCAAATAGAATGCCTGAAAATAAAGGATAGAAGGGAGGGAGGGAAGAAGGACAAAGGGGAGGAAGAGAGGAAGAAAGAAGCCTTTTGCAGATAGAGAGACCTATATGACCACCGAGTATTTATGTGAACTCTGTTGAATCCTTATTTGAGTAAACCAACAATTAAAAAAAAATTATATTGAAAACAACGGGGGAATTTGAATACAGTATTGGGTGATATTAAGAAATCTTTGTTAATTTTGTTAGGTTGATTAGCAAAGTGAAGTGGTTATGTTTAAAAAATGCCTTATAAAATGAAATTCATACTAAAGTATTCATCGGTGAAATCATGATATTTTGTCTGGAATTGTTTAAAAATACTCCAACTAAACAGCTTGGACAGCAAGGAGATCAAACCAATCAATCATGAAGGAAATCAACCCTGAATATTCATTGGAAGGACTGACACTGAACCTCCTATACTTTGGCCACCTAATGCAAAGAACTAACTCATTGGAAAAGACCCTGATGCTGGGAAAGATTGAGGGCAGGAGGAGAAGGGGATGACAGAGGATGAGATGATTGGATGGCATCACCGACTCAATGGACATGAGTTTGAACAAACTCTGCAATATGAAGGACAGTTCATGGGGTTGCAAACAAACACAACTTAGAGACTGAACAACTCCAGCTAAAAAGTAAAAAATAAAGTGAGGAATAGGTGGTATCAGATTGTTAAAATGTTAATAATTGTTGAAGATGGTAATGGAAATAGGGAATCATTATCATTATTATTCTCTCTACATTTGTTCATGTTAAAATTGTACATAATGCAAAGTTAGGAAACAAAAAATTAATAGTCTGAAAAACCCTGAATTCAAATGTGTAAAATAACATCAACTCTAATTTTGAAAGTGAAAGTTCATTGCACAGTCACGTCCGACTCTTTACAATCCCATGGATTGCAGCCCGCCAGGCTCCTCTGTCCATGGAATTCTCCAGGCAAGAGTACTGGGGTGGGTTGCCATTTCCTTCTCCAGGGGATCTTCCCAACCCAGAGATTGAACCCAGGTCTCCTGCATTGCAGGCAGATTCTTTACCAACTGAGCCACCAGGGAAGCCTAATTTTACTTCTACTTTAATTGATTGAAGGCAGTGCAGGCACCGCAGTGATAATACCATTGGAAGAAATTCAGTAATTTCCAACATTTGTCTTTTACCTCCTTTGTAACCAGGAGCATATTTCAGTGTAAATTATTTTATCATTGGTTAGCATACTCTAGAGACTTCTATTATAGACCAAGTGTTTGTGTTTTTCCCCAAAATTCATATGTTAAAATCCTAACTCCCAAAGTGATGAGAGAGAATTAGGTCTAGATGAAGTCATGGGGGTGGAGCCCCCATAATGGGATTAAGGAAAACCAGAAGTCTCTTTGTGCATATGACACAGAGCAAGAAAGTGGCAGTCTGCAAAACAGGAAAAGACCTCTTCCTCACCTCATTAGGAAGAGAACCTGCTATTATCTTGACCTTGAGCTTCCCAGCCTCCACGCCTGTGAGAAATGTCTATTTTCAAAGCCATCAGCCACCATGTCTATGATATTTTGTTATATAAGGTGCAGTTTCTGTGTGTACTTAGGAAACAAAAAGTTATTTAAATATTAGCTTAAGCTAGATATTATTAGGAAGCTATAAAGAGGAAAATGAACATCTTATATTTATACTTTGAAAGCATTTCCAAATGCATTATTTCTGTTGATTCTTAAAGAATCCCCAAGAGTGAAAGTTAAATAATATGCAGCAAAATTAAATGATGGTGAATATGAACTATTTCCCCTTCACAGATTACTGCCTTGTCATGGTGAAAGGACTTGTGTAACTAAATGAAGCTATAAGCCATGCTGTGTAGGGCCACCTGAGATGGACGGGTCATAGCGGAGAGTTCTGAAAAAACATGATCCACTGGAGGATGGAATGGCAAACCATCCCAGTATACTTACCATGAGAACCTTATGAACTGTATAAAAGGACAAAAAGATCTGAAACCAAAAGATGAGTCCCCAGGTTGGAAGGTGCCCAATAGGCTACTGGGGAAGAGCAGAAGAGAACTACAAATAGCCCCAGAAAGAATGAAGCAGCTGGGCCAAAGCAGAAATGATGCACGGTTTTGGGTGTGTCTGGTGATGAAAGTAAAACCCAATGCTGCAAAGAACAGTATTGCATAGGAAGCTGAATGTTAGGTCCATGAATCAAGGTAAATTGGAGGCAGTCAAGCAGAAGATGGTAAGAATAAACATCGACATCCTAGGAATCAGTAGACTAAAATGGACAGGAATGGGTGAATTTAATTCAGATGACCATTATATCTACTACCGTGGGCAAGAATCCCTTAGACAAAACAGAGAAGCCCTCATAATCAACAAGAGTCTGAAATGCAGTACTTGGGTGTAACCTCAAAAATGACAGGATGATCTTGGTTCTTTCCCAAGGCAAGCCATTCAATATCACAATAATTTAAGTCTATGCTCCTATCCCTGATGCCAAAGAAGCTGAAGTTGATCAGTTCTATGAAGACCTAGAAGACCTCCTAGAACTAAAACCAGAAAACAGATTTTCTATTCATCACTGGGGATTGGAATGCAAAAGCAGGAAGTCAAGAGATAACTGGTGTAACAGGCAAGTTTGACCTTGAAAAACAAAATGAAGCGGGGCAAAGGCTAACTTAATTGTACCAAGAGAATGCACTGGTCATAGCAAATACACTTTTTCAACAACACAGGAGATGACTTTACATATGGATATCATGAAATGGTTGATACCAAAATCAAATTAATTACATTCTTTGTAGCCAAAGATGGAGAAACTGTATATAGTCAGCAAAAACAAGACTTAGAGCTGACTGTGGCTCAGATCATCAGCTTCTCAAAGCAAAATTCAGGCTTAAACTAAAGAAAGCAGGGAAAACTGCTAGGATAGCCAGTTACTACTTAAATCAAACCCCATATGAATATGCAGTGGAGGTAACAAATACATTTAAGGGATTAGATCTAGTAAACAGGGTGCCTGAAGAACTATGCATGGAAATCCATAATAATATATAGAAGGCAGTAAACAAAACCACTCCAAAGAAAAAGAAAAGCAAGAAGGCAAAGTGGTTATCTGAGGAGGCTTTATAAATAGCTAAAGAAAGAAGAGAAGCAAAAAGCAAGGGAGAAAGGGAAAGGTATATACAACTAAATGCAGAGTTTCAAAGAATAGCAAGGAGAGACAATAAGGCCTTCTTCAATGAAGAGTACCTAAAACTAGAAGAAAATAACAGAATGGCATAGACTAGAGATCTCTTCAGGAAAATTGGAAATACAAAGAGAACATTTCACCCAAAGATGGACACAATAAAGGACAGAAATGTTAGAGACCTAGTAGACAGTGAAGAGATCAAAAAGAGATGGAAAGAATACATGGAAGAATTGTACAAGAAAGGTCTTAATGAACTGGATTACCATGATGGTGTGGTCAGCCACCCAGAGCCAGACATTCTGGAATGTGAAATCAAATGGGCCTTAGGAAGCACTTCTGTCAATAAAGCTGGTGGATGAGATGGAATTCCAGTAGAGCTATTAAAAACCCTAAAAAATGTTGCCATCAGGGTGTTGCATTGAATATGTAAGCAAATCTGGAAGGCCCGGCAGTGGCCATAGGAATGGAAAAGGTGAGTCTTCATCCCAATTCCCAAGAAGGGTGGTACTAAAGAATGTAGTAACTATTGGACAGTTGCACTCATCTCCCATACTAGCATGGTTATGCTTAAAATCTTGCATGCTAGGCTTCAGCATTATGCAAACTAAGAACTTCCAGATGTCCAAGCTGGATTTAAAAAAGACAGAGGAACCAGAGATCAGATTGCCCACATTCACTGGATCATAGAGAAAGCAAGAGAATTCCAAAAATATCTACCTGTTTCATCGACTATGCTAAAGCCTTTGTGTGGTTCATAATAAACTGTGGAAAGCTCTTAAAGAGATGGAAATACCAGACCATCTTACCTGTCTCTTAAGAAACCTGTATGCGGGTCAAGAAGCAACCATTAGAAGCCTGTATGGAACAGATGACTGGTTCAAGACCAAGAAAGGAGTAAGACAGGGCTGTCTGCAGACACCCTTTTTGTCTAACCTATATGTTGAGCACATCATGAGAAATGCCAGGCTGGATGAGTTACAAGCTGGAATCAAGATAGGCGGGAGAAATATCAACAACCTCAGGTATGCAGATAATATCACTCTAATGGCAGAAAGCAAAGAGGAACTAAAAACATCTTGATGAGGGTGAAGGAGGAGACTGAAAGAGCAGGCTTAAAACTAAATATTAAAAAAACTAAGATCATGGCAACCAACTCCACTACTTCATAGCAAATAGAAGGGGGAAAGGTGGAAATAGTGACAGATTTCCTCTTCTTGGGCTCTAAAATCACTGCAGATGGTGACTGCAGCCATTAAATCAGAAGGTGATCGCTTCTTGGCAGGAAAGCTATGACAAACCTAGACAGTGTGTTGAAAAGCAGAAACTTTATTCTGCAGGCAAAGGTCCATATGGTCAAGGCTATGGTCTTCCTGGTGGTCATATATGGTTGTGAGAGCTGGACCGTAAGAAGGCAGAGTACCAAAGAATTGATGCCTTTCAACTGTGCTGCTGGAGAAGACTCCAGAAAGTCCCTTGGACAGAAAGGAGATCAAATCAGTCAAACTTAAGGGACATCAACCCTGAATATTCGTTGGAAGGACTGATGCTGAAGCTGAAGCTCCAGCATTTTGGTCATATGATGCAAAGAGCCGAGTCACTGGAAAAGTTTCTCATGCTGGAAAAGATTGAGCTCAGAAGGAGAAGAGGGAGTCAGAGGATGAGATGGCAGGATGGCATTACTGATGCAATGGACATGTACTTGGGCAAACTTCAGAGATGGTGAGGAAGAGGGAGGCCTGTCACTCTGCAGTCCATGGGTTGCAAAGAGTCAGACATGACTGGGCAACTGAACAACAACATGAATTATTTGACATTAGCTACTTTATAGGGTGTCCGAGGTGACACAGCGGTAAAGAATCCTTCTGTGTCAAGAGACACAAGAGACATGGATTTGATCCCTGGGTTGGGAAGATCCCCTGGAATAGGAAATGGCAACCCACTCCAGTATTCTTGCCTGGAGAATCCCCATGGAGAGAGAAGCCTGACAGACTACAGTCCATGGGGTGGCAGAGAGTCCAACATGACTGAGCATACACACACACACACAGCTACTTTATGAATGTATAGTTGATCATACTTGGAAATGTCATGGTAAACCGGGAGCTTCTTGAGGGAAGAGTGTTTTTAAAACATATTTGTGTTTGTGTCCCTAGCATGTAAAAAAGAATTTGACACATTATGTGCTTGCGCTTCATTACTCAGGCATGTCTAACTCTTTGCGACCCCATGGACTGTAGCCCACCAGGCTCCTTTCCTCATGGGGATTCTCCAGGCAAGAATACTGGAGTGGGTTGCCATGTCCTCCTCCAGGGGATCTTCCCAACCCAGGGATGGAACCCAGGTCTCCTGCATTGCAAGCAGTTTCTTTACCATCTGAGTTACAAGGGAAGGCCAAGAATACTGGAGTGGGTAGCCTATCCCTTCTCCAGGGGAACTTCCTGACCCAGGAATCAAATCAGGGTCTCCTGCACTGCAGGCAGATTCTTTTCCAGCTGAGCCACCAGGGAAGCCCTTGACACATTATAGACATTTGATAAATATTAAGGCTTAAATTGCCTTAAATCCATTACAGAAGTAATAATTGCTCATCTGTCTACTTATCTCATCATCACTAGTCTTACATTAAACTAACACGGTCATTTTTTTTTTCTGGACTTTCTAACTGTTCTCCTTACATCTGCTGCTGGCAATACTAATTACATTGAAGATAGAGTACTTAAAAATGCAAATATGATCACAGGACAACACTTACCCACATATACACCCACCCACGCCTAAAACCATTCAATTGTGTTTTATGACTCTATTGCTTTCATTATTTTCTACATTTATTGTGTGATTATTTCATTGATCTATGTCTTTCCTAACAGACTTTAAATTCCATTTTTAGTGCAGGAACTCAATTAGTTTTTTGTCCTTATTGCCATCTCCAGGTCTCTACATAGTGCTTAGAATACAATGTGTGCCAAATCTAAACTTGTTTTGAGTTATTTTAGCATGTTACTTTCGTTACCTGAACTGAACAGGTAAAATAAAATTATGGAGGAATATTCTTGTCAAAGACATTATTACTTGGCCAACAAATGTCTGTCTAGTCAAAGCTATGATTTTTCCAGTAGTCATGTATGGATGTGAGAGTTGGACTATGTGTTGTTAGAGAAGACTCTTGAGAGTCCCTTGGACTGCAAGAGATCCAACCAGTCCATCCTAAGGGAAATCAGTCCTGAATATTCATTAGAAGGACTGATGCTGAAGCTGAAACTCCAATACTTGGTCAGCTGGTGCAAAGAACTGACTCCCAGGAAAAGAACCTGATGCTGGGAAAGATTGAAAGCGGGAGGAGCAGGAGATGACAGAGGATGAGATGGTTGGATGGCATCACTGACTCAATGGACATGAGTTTGAGTAAGCTCCAGGAGTTGGTGATGGACAGGGAAGCCTGGCGTGCTGCAGTCCATGGGGTCGCAGCGTGTCAGACACGATTGAGCAACTCACCTGAACTCATTATTGTTAAATTAATATAATTGTTTCTATTTAACCAGTTGCTAGAATACCTGTAATATTACAGCTTACTATTAACAGAAAAGCAGCACCTACATCTCCTTGACACAGAGTGACCCTGCTTGTCAATTCAAAGAAGACACTGAAAGAAATCCATTTATCTGTCTTTACCTATAATGGTTATGTAGAAAGTGAAAGCATATTTGGTAGCTTTCAGGAGCATAAGCAATTCTAAATGGACAACAGGCAGTAAGTGGAAGCTGTAAAAAATTCCCATTCTGTTTGAGTCATTTGACTTTTAGCTCTTTGGTGAAACTTGTTTTACAGGAAAAAAAATGCATAGAAAACTCAAACTTACTATAGGTAAATTTCAGAGCTTGTTATTTGAAAAAAAAAGAATTTTGAAGAACATTTGTAACCGGCTTTTTTTTTAATTTCTGGGTCCCAAGGCATGGGTCCCCAGAACTTTCCTTGCTAGTTCTAGGAGTGATGCATCTTTTGCTCTCTCAGTAGCACCATGTCTCACATTATTATCATCCATGTGCTCATGTTTCTTTCACTGGTTTATAAATGTGTGAGGTCAAGATCTGGTTCTACCCACAGTAGGTGCTAAAGTTCAGTAACTCTATTGAATGCTGTGATCTAATTTACAAAAATTCAATTTATACTGATGACTTCTGTAACAATAGTCATTGTGTTAAGTAGAAGATGTGCCAAGGGACATGGGCCAACTGTAGTAGGAAAAAATCATCACATATGGACTGGCCCAAGGAGGGTAATGGTGATCGGGGCTGACTTTATCTTTGGAGTTCTTTTCCCATCTCTGAACTCCATGTTGGTTACCCCTTCAGATCATCACCCTATCTTCTGTTCAATGGAATTAGGATTTAATGAGTTTCACTCTGTATGTATTGATACTGAAGACCTGGGTAAAGTATTTGATTAATTGTTTAAATCATTTTAAAGTGAGATTTTACTTAAAAGAAATATCATTAAATTATAGCAGCTTATAATATTATGATAGAATAAATTTTTTGCAAAGTTTTTATTAAAAAACCCTTTTGAAAAGTTTTTACTATCTACAGAAGGATGCCGGCTTAAAGTTCATAGAATATTAAAGCAGGAGAAGTTTTCAGATAATTTCTGGTTTAATACACTAAAGACTCAAAAAGATTAAGTGATTTTATTAATCAGCTGATAACAGATATTTATTGAGCACCTCCTGTACTATACAAGGTACTAGGAACACAAAGATAAATAAGAACAAGAATCTGATCATAATGAGTTTCCAGTGCAGCAAGGCACAAAAAACGATGGCCCATGTCTTCCACATGTAGAGGAAATATTTACAGACTCTCAGCATTTAGAAAAAAAAAAATGTGGCTTTTCAATGAGCATCTTGATGAGCATATTAGTATTCATGGGGTGCTTATGTCTCTCCATAGGTACCATTGTTATGGAACATATTCCATCTGAAAAGAAATAACCCCCTGAAGGGTGTGCATTTTGAATCTAAATAGTACCCTTTCTTTTTGAAATTTTAATTTTTGGAACTTAATAGAGAGTCTACTGGTACCAGAAAGACTTCATCTCCCCAAAATCATCTTAAAGTAGCTATAGAATCCCAAAAGGCTAATGAGTTCTTCAGAGTTTCCCTAGTTATGGAGAGGAAATCATTAGTAACTTAAGACAGAAATAAAGAAATCATCTAATTAATGTATTCAGAGTTGAATCTTAATGTCCAATTATTCTCTTGATTTAACACAACCTAGTAACAACATAACATAGTCAGCAACATTGTATTAATGTTGGAAGAATTAATGGAAAGATAGCCCTGTGGGGGAAGGAAGAATTTTTTTACTCCTTTCCTTTTTCCCATACAATAAGTGAATCTTCTGCTTAAGTTGATCATCTTTTAAAAAAAGAAAAATAAGTAACCCCACAGAATTAACGTGAAAACAATGTTGTGCTGAAAAGTCAGAATTATATTAATTAAAGCTTATAAAATATAATTTAAACAAAGGTCAGTCTGTTCAACTCTTTAAATATTAGCAAATGATTTTTCTATCATTCATTCTAGTCTCCTAGTTCAGATCTATTCATTGATTAAACCAATGTCTATTTAAAATGTTTAATTTCCATATTTTATAAATGGCCCAATATTAAATAATACAAAGAGTAAAGAACTAAAGTGCCACTATTGTCACATCCATGTTCGTGCTTCCATTTCTTGAAAGGAGAAAATTAAGGAAGATTCTTTTTTAATATTTTAGTATTTTACATTAAATAATATAACACACAGTGGTAATAAAAAATTGAGGGTATACAAATGTATTACAGTACAAATCTGTACCAATGTTTAACCCCTAGTCTCCCAGTTTTCCTCTACAAAAAAGAAAAATTTCCCTCTAAGTGTTTCAATTCTTTCAAAATTAAAAGTTCTTATCTTTTAAATATTAATAATTCATAAAATGCAATAGCCATATAACTGGCTTTATTTTAAAATCATTCAACTACATCTCACGTTCCCTCATCAAAACATTAAATAAATTTGTTAACATAAATTTCAATACTGCTTTAAACTTTCATCAAAGATAAACTTATATTCTCTGGTTGTTTTTAAAAATTGTTTATTTACGTCTCGCTGTGCTGGGTCTTCACTGCGCACGTGGGCTTTCCCCAGTTGTGGCGTGTAGGGGCTCCTCTTCATGGCAGTACATTTGCCTCTCATTGTGGTGGCTTCTCTAGTTGCAGAGCACAGGTTCGAAGTGCGCAGGCTCCAGTAGTTGCGGCTAACGGGCTCTAAAGCATAGGCTCAACAGTTGTGGTGCACAGGCCTTAGTTGTATATGTCTGAATAGTCTGTGTCCCCATAAAGAAATAGTATTAAGCTTGCAATGTACATACAAGAACCCATTCCAGGTACTGGATTCAGTTCAGTTCAGTCACTCAGTTGTGTCCGACTCTTTGCGACCCCATGAACCGCAGGGCCTCCCTGTCCATACCAATTCCTGGAGTTTACCCAAACTCATGTCCATTGAGTCGGTGATACCATCCAACCATCTCATCCTCTGTCGTCCCCTTCTCCTCCTGCCCTCAACCTTTCCTAGCACGAGGGTCTTTTCAAATGAGTCAGCTATTCGCATCAGGTGGCCAAAGTATTAGAGTTTCTGCTTCGACATCGTTCTTTCCAATGAACACCCAGGATTGATCTCCTTTAGGATGGACTGGTTGGATCTCCTTGCAGTCCAAGGGACTCTCAAGAGTCTTCTCCAACACCACAGCTCAGAAGCATCAATTCTTCTGTGCTCAGCTTTCTTTATAGTCCAAATCTCACATCCATACATGACCACTGGAAAAACCATAGCCTTGACTCGATGGACCTTTGTTGACAAAGTAATGTCTCTGCTTTTTAATATGCTGTCTAGGTTGGTCATAACTTTCCTTCCAAGGAGTAAGTGTCTTTTAATTTCATCGCTGCAGTCACCATCTGCAGTGATTTTGGAGCCCCCAAAAATAAAGTCAGCCACTGTTTCCACTGTTTCCCCATCTATTTGCCATGAAGTGATGGGACCAGATGTCATGATCTTAGTTTTCTGAACATTGAGCTTTAAGCCAACTTTTTCATTCTCCTCTTTCACTTTCAAGAGGCTCTTTAGTACTGGATTAGATACCAAGAATTACAATCTCTTTCCAAACTAAATTCAAGAAATGGAATCTGACTTTGAGAACCACAGAGTCTAATTGAAGAGATATAGTCCATGCAGATGACATATATATGGCATTGTTATCAGTAATCACTGGACAACCAGAAATGTAAGAATTCAAAGAAGAGAAAATGACCACTATATGCTAATTGTCAAGAAGTGCGTTTTTTTTTTTTTTTTCTTTTAGAAAAACAGGGTTTAAACTGGTCTCAAAATATGTGTAAGAGTAAGATGCACATTTAAAAATAGACCGAATCCCAGAGGCAGGAGGAAAGAGCTCTAGAATACTTCTACAGGACAGTGAATGAGCATGTGTCTGAAGTACAAAATTATTAAATGGGCATAATGGGAAATCAGGCTAGAAAGGCAGTTTGGGAAAACCAAGTTAGAGAATCTAGTCACTATGTGTCAGCAAGGTACCATTAGGGATGACTTTTGATGAGAAATGACATGATAAGTAATTATGTTTTATGAAGATTAGTTTGGGGAATTCGTTTTCATCTAATCATTCATGTTTCCATTCATTCAACAAATACTGATTCAAGCTCTAAAATATTCAGGTATTGTACTGTAATTAGAAGCAAAGACAAGTAAGATACATTTCTCACCCTCAAGATGCTTCTATCCTAGAGATAGAAGTGCCATTAATTGTGATGTGTGGCATGGTACCGCACCACTCTGAATACTATGGATGTTGAGAAGAATTATTTCCAGATAATTCTTGTAATCAGAGAGAGAGATAATACTTGGGATCCTGGCAGAGCCAACTCTGGAATAACAGATTGAGGTATCAGTATGAGTTAATTATATGATGTGGAGAAGAGGAGGGAATGAAGACATTTAAGCACATGGGCACACTTCTGTGAAGGCGGAAAACCATAGCATGATGGAGCCATCTCTTTGTTGCCCAATGGCCCTTCTGTGATTTCAGCTACAGCTGTAATACACAGCTCTGTGCAAACTCAGAGGTGACATCCCACTCCAACACTTCAAACATAAGGGCCTTTTCTCAAGTTCTTGAAGTCACTTAGCTTCTGAACAAATGCAGCCTGAAAGGGTTGGGGTGTTATACCCAAAGATATCCTTCAACCAGGGGCAGGGGAGCAAGAGATGGTAGAAGTATGTCTCAGCTGCCTGTTCTTCCGACAATTCAGATAGTATGACAGGCTTCTCAGAGGTTTCCAGGAATGAATCTCTATCGCTCAGTATAGGACTTCCCTGACATACCCTGAAAAAACACCCCATCACGCTATTCCTCCTCCCTCATTTCTGCTTCCTTATATAGCCACCCAAATAAACTCCCTGCTACCAAGTCCTTGCCTCAGGAGAATCAAAAAGAGACAAAAATCTCTTATTCAAGGTGACTATAGAGACATGGGTAGCAATAATGAGAGGGGTCACAGTGGATGGAGGATAGTTGTTTTTCAAACTAGAGAGAGCTTTGTGTGCCATGCTCAAAACTTTGAATTTTATCCAAAGATTTATAGAGAATACAGAATGATTTTAAACAAGAGAATAACATGTTTAAAATTTTTGTTTTAAAAGCTCTCCCTGGCAGCAGTGTAAAGAGTATGAATTGCAACACCATAGATGGAGAGTTGAGGTCTGATTTAGAGACAGTACTGTTATCGAAGGAAGGTATTTTGAGTCTTAATTAAGGAATTAATGATAGGGATGGTAGGGATGAACGTGAGAGTTGAAAACCATCTGCTTTTAGCAGTTGGTTGGATGTGTGGCATGAAAGAGAAGGGAGTCTCTGCTTTGGGACAATGTTTGAGTAGCAACACCATTTGTTCAGGGACAGAATACAGTAGCAGTAGGTTGTGGGGGTGGGGGTGGAAATGAGTCTATTTTTTCAGCATGTTAATACAAGGGCTTGGGGTAAAATTTACATGGAGAGATAGGTAGAGAGGTTATTATTGGTAGAGGTTTGGATCACAGACATATGCATCTGTTGAATAGGATTGTGTTAGGCCCTGTGATAGGTTCTTTTAAATATGACTTCACTTAACCCTCATAGTAAACCTAAACTGTGGATTATTTTTATAACTTTGCATTTGAGAAAATAATTTCAGAAAGGTCATTTAATTTGTTTAGGATCACACAGCAAATGAGCACTGGTGATAATATTTGAACCCAGGTCTGAAAGTTTAAATAATGCTTTTACACTATGTCACTCTGGCTCCACCATACTGATTATACCACCATCATCATCTTGAAATAGCTGATTGTAGAGCTACAGTTTTCAGCTACAGCAGATAATAAAGGTAACAGGACCCACAGGACTCACGCTTGTACCACAAAAAAGCTTGACATTATGCAAAACCATGGAGCTAATCTATTACCCTACCTGCAATGAAACTCACTTTATATAGCTGTCACATTGTTATAAATGGTTCTACCCAATATATGGGATGAAAGTAATATTATCTTTGTGAGTTTATAAAGCATGTCACCAGTTATAATTAAAAGCAAAGAAGGAAGAAAAGTGCTCATCTTAAGTAATATACTCAAGATCTACAGGATGAAGGGTGGTAAAAGAGGTGTTTAACAGCACAAAGTGGTAGGTGTTATTTTCACTGGAGTGCTTCACAGAACAGATGGACTCCTAAGAATGAAAGGGTGAGGTATCTTGTGTGTGTTCAAGAAAAACAGTTCTGGGTGTAGAGTGAAGGCTTGGGAGAACACACATACAGCTCTGAGTGGGCAAAGATTCAAGACCATGGTTATACAGAAATTCACAATTGTAGTTAGAAACAGAAAGTTACAATGATAGTGAGGATCAAGACTTAATAAGGGATAGAGAGAATACATAGAGAAAAATTGGCTATATGTACATACATGTAGTGCATATATGTACATGGGACACATATTAACAGAGACTTCTAAAGATAGAATCATAAAATATTCAGATTGGAGAAGATCTGGCAGAGTATTGTAATTCACAAGTCCTACTTCTACCCTCATTCTGCAAAAGAAGAAACAAATGGAAAGGTTAAGTGATTTTTTCCAAGATTTTTTTTTTTCCCAAATTTAAACCCACAAATGGGCTGGGCACTTATTTGTCTCACTTTATGGTAAACTGAAGATTTTATTAGAAATAATAGTGACTGTTCCCATGGACCTTCCTATGCGTGCATCTTATAATACATGATTCTATCTTAAAATGTAGTCTTTTAATATTCTTGAAACAATAGGATCACCAAAGAGATATAACAAAATCCATGGGATTAGTGAGATACTCATTGGGTTTTTTGGTTGCTGTTGTTAGTATTTTTAATCAATCATGTGAAGTTAGTTTATGGTCAGTACATCTTGGCCATAAACCTAAAGGATAAATATTTATGGGATCTCTGAAGTTCTATGGAATTATAGCTCTCTTAAATGGAAGTATCCTGTTATTTTATAATCATTTTGACTATAAAAAAGATAGTATTAATTGAAAGGTTTTTAATTTCTTCATGCAACTTGTGGCTCTCAAGCTTTAGGGAGAAGCACCAGAAGCATCTGGAGGGCTTGTTAACACACAGATCACTGGGTCTCACCCCAGTGTGCATGATTCAGTAGGTCTAGGAAAGGCCTAGAAAATCTGCATTCCTCACAAGTTCCCAGTGGTGTCAATGTTGCTTGTCCAGGGACCTTAGTCTGAAAACCACGGCACTAATTAGATCATAAACAACCCATGGACAGAAACTGTGTCTCACTCATTTCTGTACACTTAGTGTCTACCATAGTAGAAACTCAACAAATGTTTATAGGGATGAATAAATGACTAAGTGATTATATAAATGATGTCACGAAAAATGTTAGCTAATTTGGACTATTAACTGCCCAGCTTAAGAGTCTTCTTGTTACTCCCACTTATAAAGAAATTAATAAATCAAGAAAATATTAAGTAATTGCTGTCCCATTTGCTGAAAATGGAAAAGCTGAACTCTGTTGTCATGGATACAGTATTCTATTTTCAGCACTAGTCGTGTCCTACTTGTTAATGACTGTTACAGTAACCAATAGGAAAATAACACTTCACTCACCACATTTCATTAAATTTAACACCTCATATTAAGCTTAATGGGACAATAAGAACAAAGTTCTGTTTGCCAATTGTTTACAGAATTCCACCATTTCCCTGTAGTTAGTGAGTTAGACAGCATCAATCTTTATGAAAATCTCCCCCCCAAAAAAGGAGAGAGGAAAATAAAAGCTTTCTATTTGACTTAATAATAATGACCTCTGGGCCAGACATTTCCTGACATTTAACCAATAGTCAAATTAAAAGACTCTACTGTCTTTGATTCAGGGTCTCTGCTTCTACCACAGATTATTACCTTGCAGGAAATGCCCTTACTTTAGAACATTATAAATTTAATAGAAGAGAGAGCAAAATAATATGAATTCTGAGCACCAGGACCTTAAATACTTGCATTGTAAAAGGATAAATGCAAAATATGGTGGAGAAAAGACAAACTCATTTAACTTGAATAAAATCCTTCACAGTTTGATTTTGATGCCAATCACAATGAAATAATAACCTTAATCATTGCAACCTGGAATCATGTTACTTTATTTCCAAGGAAAATTGCACTGTGAGGGTAAAGAGCTTCCTAATGCATCAGGAGAGGACTGATTATAAACAAACAGTTCAGGCTCCAGAAGAAAAAAAGAGATAATTAAATATATTTAACGATGCATACATCTGAGCAAAAGATCAAGGAAATATTGGAAAACACAATCATTTAGAAGTCAAGGGGAATAAATAGGGTAGGAGAAAAGGACAGATAACTCAGAGGGACTGAATAAATCTCAGATAGGATATAAAAGACTGGAAACAGATGTTTATATTAAACTGCCAATGGAGTGATGAAACCATACAGATTGCGGTACCAATTTAACTGGAAAAAACTATGGCGAGCAGACAGAGATTTGAGTTGGAGCTCTATTTTCCACCAGTCAACTAAAGGAGGTGACTGCTGCCGCTACTGCTAATGATGAATACCATATGCTAGCAAGAGACAGCCAGTGTGCTCGGCTGTGTGTGTTGGTTTGGGAAGATATGTATAATTTTCTTTATCTGATACAAAATTAGTGCAACTTCAAATAGCTGCATGCAAAATGCCTGAAGAAGAGCTCATATCATTTCTCATTGAAAAAGTTAAGTGAATCATTTAAAATTTTTTCATCTCAACACAATAATTCAGTTTAAATAGTTTTACCTGATTTAGCCTTGATATTGTCCTATTTTTTTATTATTTTTTTTAACAGAGAGGAAGGCCTACAACAGAATAACCATGTAGTCATATAGTCAAATGTGATATTAAAAAACAGGAAATTTGCTGCTGACAGACTTAATTGAGTATATATATAACATATATATATATATATATATATACACATATATATATAAGCATGTAAGGTTTATTTTTGTCTCAGCTAAGAAAGGATCCAAAACTTGTACTTTCACCATAAATTTCATTTCATATTGAAAAATGTCAATTTCCCAGTTTACAAAAAGCAATCTTCAAAAAAAGAAAACACTGGATTTGGCAATTTGGAGTTGGTTGTTTTCTTTAAGGAAAAACTGTGGTCTGGATGCAAGGTTAAAATAAGCAAATGGGCAAGGTTGAAGAAAAATAGTAGATGAAAATTGGTGTATAAGTGTTATTATTTTATTTAATGAAAGCAGCTATAATTTCCTTAATTCTGAGGCAAACACCTGGTTAACCTGATCAATTCAGCAAGAGAAAAAAAAAAAAAAGAAAGCCTTGGTTATCTTCTTTCATATCTGACATGACTGTTGATCTGAATTTTTTATGTCCCCATCATTATCTTAATGCCATATAGACGTGGTCTAAATGTTCATTTTTTTTTTCCCTCCAAAACTCATTAAAATACGGAGAGGAGAAAGGGAGAGCCACAGAATAACTTAAAAATATTTTGGTAGTCCTCATTAGAAAGAGTTTTAAGCACATTGGATTTTATTTTATTACATAGTAATAAAATTTGGCCAGAGGAGAGATGTTCAATATGGAACTCCAAGGCCAAATATAAGTGCCGCAAAGTCATAACCACTGAGCCTTTGACCGAGTAGACTTGGAGCTGAGGAAAGCAGTTGCCCTAGAAAAACCCTCTGCGCTATTAAAGCTACTACTTTTTTAAAATACCCTCTGCCTTACCAGCTGAGGTTCCTTTTACACTTATTATTATGGAAAGAAAAAAAGCTTCTGACTGAATGTGAACCTCCTAACAAATATTATAAGATCAACAAATAAATAATAAAATATGCCTACTAATCTAGCTCTGTTCTGAAAAATGAAACAATTTTTTTTAAAAAAAAAAAGACAATGTATACTGAAACACTGAAAGAAGAAAATTAACTGTTTGTAGAGACATTATGCTGCCTTTCACGCTCCTGTCATTTCATTCCTTTCTATAGGCCTGGGACTTATTTTCTTTGCTGAAATAGTCTTTTGGATCTCTAATATCAAGGGCAAACGTGTTACTTGACGGCGTTCCACACTTGTCTGTTGGGAAGACTTACACTACCTGATTCTCTCTCCTGCTCCTGGTCCAGCGCTGACCTCCATCACAGGCCTAACCCTCTAGCCCCTCCGAGACTGTGCGTGATCAATCCTAGCACCTGGTGAGCAAGCCTGAGTTCACCTTCAGATCCTTCAGAGTCGTGAATCCTATTGAAATTCCTCGCAAAGCTTTGCATTCCTTGCTAGGAAGAGCAATTACTCCCTCTGAAAAACTTGAAAATACTCCCTAACCTAACAAGGGAACTGGGGCTTGCTTGAGGAAGCCAGACAGACACCAGGCTCTGCTCCATCCCCCACTATCCTGCTTGGGTTCCAAGAATCAACAATGAACTAGCAAGCAAGGAAAAGAAATTAGAATTGTAGAAGTGCCAAAGGTATTCCTTGGAGCGGTGAGAATATTGTGTTGTCATGTAAAAGAGCCCTTGAAAGATAAAGGAACGAAGTCCAATTATTTTGCTGGTTCCATGTTCATGTGAATTGCTGTCTAACTTCAGACCTCCAGTGATATCATAGTGCCTGAAATAATTAATTCACCTCTTACTTCCAAAACATGTTGGAAAATTAATTCCCAGTGCTAAGACAAATTTGGCAGCAGAACACATTACAATTTTGCAGGTTACCTGGCAGTCATTTTAAAATGTCATCTTGGGTAAAATATAGTCTTCTATCTTCCCTACAGATGCAGTCTGTCTGATTTGTGGGCTTCATTTCTCATTATATTAAAGAAAACATATGCTTTTTTGATGTTTTTATAAAAGAATACAAGTTACCTTTCTTAAACATTTATATAGATGAAAAAATATATAACTGTAAAAAGTATTAATTTATATCTACAAGTAAGCAAGAATAAATATATGAAAACCAATTAAATTAAACATCATAAATAAATGTTGGAGGTAAACTTTGATATTATTGCATGGCTGTTTTTGAGGTTCATCATGGAAGGTACCTACATAATAATTTAATCTCAGCGTTAGGGCAGCCTAGACTGCAGTGAATTGCTTTAACTGGCGATAAACCCCTGGATTTGTATATAGAAACCTAAGAATGAACATTGAGACACCACCAACATCTCAGTATATAATTAGCACCCCGTCAGACAACTAAGGAAACAAACTGAGACATAAAAACAATTACAGTGGTTGAAATACTGCTGCTGCTGCTAAGTCGCTTCAGTCGTGTCTGACTCTCTGCGACCCCATAGACGGCAGCCCACCAGGCTCCCCCGACCCTGGGATTCTCCAGGCAAGAACACTGGAGTGGGTTGCCATTTCCTTCTCCAATGCGTGAAAGTGAAAAGTGAAAGTGAAGTCACTCAGTTGTGTCCAACTCTTAGCGACCCCATGGACTGCAGCCTACCAGGCTATTCCATCCATGAGATTCTCCAGGCAAGAGTGCTGGAGTGGGCTGCCATTGCCTTCTCTGGGTTGAAATACTAGGTGTAATCAAATGAAAATATTTCTTCCATCACTTTAAGATTTCTTTTTTAAAACTAATGAGCAAGGCTTTAGAATGCACAAACTCTGAAGGAGCCCAAATTCCTTTTGATGGAATCTCATTTGGGCTACTTCAGTCCCAAGAAGAGGCTATTTATGTGAATACTGCAGTAAAGGAAAAAAAAAAGCCAGACACAGCTGGTTACCCTTTCCTTTGGCAGAGACCAGCAATGGCCTTACCATCCTTATGTTTATGGCAACACAAACTACTTTATTTGAAAAGTCACTCATTTCTATGATTGCAGTGGACATGTTTTCATCAACAGAGCAGTTCAGGAGGAAAAAATTATTTTATTAGCTAATTTTCCTTTCATGAATTAGGGATTTTTCTCTGCACAGAGAGAAACTTCAAACCCCTCTAGAAATGGAAGCATGCCCATGGATTGACTACTACAGATCAAGTTTCCAGTGGGCTAATAACGTGCTCCAGTGAAAACATATTTTTAATTTGCTTTTAAGGTTATTTATTTTTTTATTATTACACTAAGGGTTTATAATTTAATGTCAAACATAATTTTGCACGAATTATGTGACTGTGCTATGATGCAGTAGATAAGCTGAGTGTGCCTGGTTGGCATGGTCTCAAACGATGTTTTTGAGAAAATGGATCACCATTTGGCAGGTTGCCAATTTCATAAACTGCTCGGTAGAACTTAAAAAGGAAAAAGTTGCAAAAAATTTTTGTGTTTGGCAAAAAATAGTCCCAGTAATATTAGAAGCAGAAAAAAAAATAATTACTCTCTATTGCCATCTACTAGATGTAACATAAATTGTATAAAGCTAATTAAGAAATTAAAAGGCTTCCAATTAAAAATTGCAAAGTCATAGTCATTATAAATTGTCATCCAGCCAAGTGGAATCATATTTTTCAATGAGAATATTTGTTTAAAAATATAGTAGTCATCATAGTGTCTCCAAGGTTTATGATCAGATTGCTAAAAATTTAGGAGCCTCAACAAAGTGCCAAGCATTATGCTGGGAATGGGAGATACACAAATAACAGCTATACTGCCACAGCTTTCAAAGAAGTTCACTGTCTAGTGGAGGAGACAAGCAGAGATGTCCTGCCAGAGTAATGCAGTAAATGTTGTAATGAAGTTATGCAGAGGGTCCTCTGGAGCACAGATAAGGGGCGTCTGGTCAAGATTTGGGAGTGGGGTGAAAGGTTAGGAAATGGCCGCAAGATGAGACTGCAGAACAGATTTAGTGTTCTAAGTTGGAAGACAATGACCCAAGAGAATTAACTTCTGAAATAAATATATATTTATATATTCATCCACAAGTTAAAATAAATGTAAATATAACATTTCTATGACATCAAGCCATTTTCAAATGTGTCAGCTAATCCAAACCTCAAACTGACTCTGGAAGTTTAAGGATGGGAGGGGAGAAATATCTTCACTCTACAGGTAGAAAAAATAAATCCCAGAACAGTTAGTGACCAGCCCAAGGTCACCAGGGTAAGAAATGCATTATAAGAAAGCCAAGAGCAAACTCTGGGACTCCTGACTTCCAGACCAACTGTCATGCTGGTGCACACCACTCTGCCATTATCCTGCTCATTTATCATATCATCACTAACAAAACAGCAACAATTGAACCTTTAGCCATAGAATGTGTAATTAGAGAATAACGTGAAATGTCATTTTGGCTCTCCAATTAAAACAAAAAACTTCAAGTTAACATAATCAGTAAGAATCCCATATATATTTTAAATGCCATTCATTTATCAACCACAAATTCTAAATCAAATCATACAGAACATGAAATCAAAATTTTTCTGTTTCTACACTATCAAATTCAAACAAATATTTTGGCAAATAAGTAAGTAAATCTGAAGGCTTAAAGCATTCCACTAGGCATCTGGTTACTAGACAGAGTAGTCACATAAGTTATCTAACCAATTTTAGGAAAATTGCTATGATGTTAATTGGGTTGCTGTGTCATTGATCTGATTTTGTCATAATGGTAAGTGAAATAACTGAATTGTGAAACTTTCAGGAATTTTTATTTTTTGGTAAATTCAATTGTCTTTGTAGACAATCTTTAGCTGCATACAGTTCTACTTTTGAGTTTCTACTCTTGCCTCAAAGTATTCATTTTTGACAATATAAGAGATGTGAACATACAAAGCAATGACCTGACTTGGAATAACACAAGTACTTGAGGTTCTTTTCTTTTATTATTGAAGAGTTTTTTTTATCAAGCATAGGATGGTCTGAGTCAATCTCTAATCCATACAGGAAAATACTAGTGACTAAATACTTGCTTTCAAATGTTAGGGAGAAAATAGAACTTTCTCTCTACATAGAATCACAGAGTTGGTTACTAGCAATAATGACATCGTATTACTTGTCTACTTGGATTACTTAGGTAATCTATTGCAACTCCTCTTAATATTTTCTAGTTGCCTGTATCCTTACTGTGTAAAAGAAACAGGCTCCTCCAAAGGCTGTATGCATGTCAGGTTAGCTTAGGCTATGCTGCAACAAGAAACATACCCCAGAATCTCAGCATAATTCATAAAGATTTAGTGACTGTTCATGCTACATCCTTTATGGGTCAGGTAGATTCTGAGTGATGTCACAGGGATTTAGAATACTCCTATTCCATAATTATGTCAACAGGAATATTCCAGAGCAGTTTATTGCATCAGAGAAAAAGAGAGCTGAAGAATCTACACATCAGTTCATAGATGCTTTTTTATCTTTTTACTTCCCCCTCAGACATTTGGCCAAAAGGAATCAGCTGGGACTGGCTAACTTATAAAAGGGAAGGAAATGTGGAATAACCCTTGTATATTCTGTGAACAACAAAATTTTTTGTCATACTGGGCATGGTTCTAGTGCAATTTACACTACTAACATACTCGGAAACTCGAAGTCCCTAATTTAAACATATCACAATATAGATTATGCATCTAGAGTTAGAATGAGTATTAAATGTTAAATAATAAAGGAGATAATATTTTAAAACAATAATAAAAAATTACACAATTTCTAAAAACCAACAAAGTAGAAATGAAACTAATCTCCCATATCATTTCTATTTTGTATTTTTATTTATATATTCCTACACTAAATCTTTATAGAAATCCTGTATTCTAGGAAAAGAAGACTCAGTAAGACTCTAAAGTTCACCCAAAGTGATGATGCTACAAGCACTGGATCTTGGATTGAATCTAGTTAGATCTTAATCTAATATCTCTATTCTTGCTACTTTATCATGCTGACTTCTCAAGTGTAAATTGATCAGGAAAATGATCAATATTTTCCTTCAGTCCAACTAAAATTACAAACAAACAAACAATCAAAAAAGCGCCACAAGTAAAGGTAACTCTAATCCAAGGTTCTTGAGTGTCCTGAGAGCAATACTGTAAAAGCTGAGTTCAAAAGTAATAAATTAGCCGGCTAATTCAAGAAGGCCAAATGAAGAATGGGAGTGTACCCATAGTGCTAAATAGAAGGGAGAATAAAAGTAGCCTATGAAATATGAGGATTTGAAAATGCAGATGGAGTTAAGGCTTGACATCTGTAACACAAAGAATCTAGTGCCTTAATTAAGAACTGGCTCTGGCATCAGACTCACCTGGGATGATTTCTGATTTGGTTAACCTTTCCATGTCTCAATTTCCTTTTTCTATAAGATGAGCATAAGGCCTACCTTATTAGGCTCTAATGAAGATTATTTTAAAGGAATGTGTATTTGAAGTGTTGATCACAATGTATTACAATGCCTTTTTCTGAAAGTCGAAAGGTCCTAAAGGGCCTCGAGTCACAATATTTAGTATTATGAATAATAACCTAGCCAGAGTGAGACTGCTCACATAGTTTTTCATGTGACTTACAGGGCTTTTACAAGGACTTTTTGGTCATGAGGTGGGATACACATTATTATAGGATGCAATGTGCCATATGAAACCTACATGGCACTGAAAACTCATTCTAAATATCACAACTAACCTTAAATAATAGAAACCTTCCCTACAAAATACATAAGCACTCAAAAATTAACATAAATTCAATAAGACTAAAATAACTTGTCTCAATTTTTCTACAACCTTAAAAAAATTTCCCATTATATTTTCATAGTTCCTGATAACCTAGTAAGTTATTAAGATGGGCAAAATAACTCATGCCCCCAGGAAGTGACTAAAAATATAGGTTAAGATGTTAATCCAACTTAAACCATCTGTGATTTCAAGCTTGGTTTTATACAATACTGTTCAGCACATTTTCCAGTAGTCATGTATGGATGTGAGAGTTGTACCATAAAGAAGGCAGAGCACTGAAAAGTGATGCTTTTGAACTGCGGTGTTGGAAAAGACACGTAAGAGTTCCTTGGACGGCAAAGAGACCAAACCAGTCAATCCTATAGAAAATCAACTCTGAATATTCATTGAAAGGACTGATGTTTAGCTGAAACTCCAGTACTTTGGCCACCTGATGCAAAGAAACAGCTCATTGGAAAAGACCCAGAATGAGAAAAACAAGTCAGGAATAACCCAGATAGCAGCGTCATGGCCTTGAAAAAGACCCTTTCATTCAGTTCAGTTCAGTGAAGTCGCTCAGTCGTGTCTTACTCTTTGTGATCCCATGAACCGCAGCACGCCCGGCCTCCCTGTCCATCATCAACTCCCGGAGTCCACCCAAACCCATGTCGACTGAGTTGGTAATGCCATCCAACCATCTCATCCTCTGTTGTCCCCTTCTCCTCCTGCCCTCAATCTTTCCAGCATCAGGGCCTTTTCAAATGAGTCAGCTCTCTGCATGAGGTGGCCAAAGTATTGGAGTTTCAGCTTCAACATCAGTCCCTCCAATGAACACCCAGGACTGAGCTCCTTTAGGATGGACTGGTTGGGTCTCCTTGCAAGTCCAAGGGACTCTCAAGAGTCTTCTCCAACACCACAGTTCAAAGGCATCAATTCTTCTGTGCTCAGCTTTCTTTATAGTCCAACTCTCACATCCATACATGACTACGGAAAAACCATAGCCTTGACTAGACGGACCTTTGTTGGCAAGTAATGTCTCTGCTTTTTAATATGCTGTCTAGGTTGGTCATAACTTTCCTTCCAAGGAGTAAGTGTCTTTTAATTTCATCGCTGCAGTCACCATCTGCAGTGATTTTGGAGCCCAGAAAAATAAAGTCTGACACTGTTTCCACTGTCTCCCCATCTATCTGCCATGAAGTGATGGGACCAGATGCCATGATCTTAGTTTTCTGAATGTTGAGCTTTAAGCCAACTTTTTCACTCTCCTCTTTCACTTTTACCAAGAGGCTTTTTGTTCTTCACTTTCTGCCATAAGGGTGGTGTCATCTGCATATCTGAGCTTATTGATATTTCTCCCAGCAATCTTGATTCCAGCTTGTGCTTCCTCCAGCCCAGCGTTTCTCATGATGTACTCTGCATATAAGTTAAATAAGCAGGGTGACAATATACAGCCTTGATGTACTCCTTTTCCTATTTGGAACCAGTCTGTTGTTCCATGTCCAGTTGTAACTGTTGCTTCCTGACCTGCATACAGGTTTCTTAGAGGCAGGTCAGGTGGTCTGGTATTCCCATCTCTTTCAGAATTGTCCACAGTTTATTTTGATCCACACAGTCAAAGGCTTTGGCATAGTCAATAAAGCACAAATAGATGTTTTTCTGGAACTCTCTTGCTTTTTCAATGATCCAGCAGATGTTGGCAATTTGATCTCTGGTTCCTCTGTCTTTTCCTAAACCAGCTTGAAGTAAGCAGTAAATCTTCTTTTGATGAAAATTTATAAAATCAAACACTCTTTTCTAATAACTCTTAACTTTTCTAATAACTGAATGTTATCTCAAGTGTGTCAAACAAGACCATACCATTTGTCTTTTGGAAAGAGTATTCATTATAAGACATTTTCAGTTTCAAGCAGTCCTCAAGTAAACAAGAATCGTAAATAGAAGTAGTTGTACTATAGGACCAAAAGTCAAGTGTCCTGGATTCCAGCTATGGCCATACCCGTTTTACTAAAGTATTTTATTCCTCCATTCCTCAGCTATATTCATCTACTAGATAAGGAGTTTGCAGATAAGATGATCCTGTGAGTCCCAAGTGAAAACGTCGAAGTCTTCTCTTTGTTCAGTGCCATTCTTAGACCAGTATGTGTTTCCCTCAAGAACAAAATGTTTCCCAAAATATACTAAACACTGACCACCAAAATATAGTAAACTCTGACCACACACAGCCTATGTGACAATCTAAAAGAGGACCGTATCTTAGGAAAACAGAATGACACACTATGAATGGATGGATAGTTGTCTAACATCACATAATAAAAGACAACTTGGGCCTAGTATATCTAATCATTCATGGTAAATTCAACCAACCACTTTAAATAGGGGTATTCCAGATTGTCTCAACCTCACTAAATGGTAATCTTTGTTTGAAACAAAAAAAGAAACTTTGTGAGTCACAGGGAAGCAGACTAACTTAAGACCTAACAACAATTCTATTAGTTATTATTTCTTATGAAAGTGGTAGTAGCTGTGTGCGACCCCATGGACTGTAGCCTGCCAGGATCCTCATTCCATGGAATTCTTCTCAAATCCTTTTTAAATGTCATCTTGTGTGTTAAACAATTAGTAGGCATCATTATATGGAATCCTCTCAACAACTGCAGTTAGATAACGTTATTCACATTTTACATGGAAAAGATGACTCTAGACTTTTTTTCTAAGGTTGCATTACTGATATATGTAAGAGCTAGTGTTTGAACACACTTCCGTCCAACTCCAAAGCCTGTATTCCTAACTACTGCTTTATGGGCAATGTCTCTGTTGGAGGCATTCTCCAAATCTTCTAATAGAGCGTACAAAGACTATTTTAGGAGCATATGGTAGGGAAGAATATGTATAATTCTGCTGCTTAGGCAAGGGTTATTTTAATAGCCACCTTAAACCAGGATTCTACTTGTCATTTTGAAAGTAAAAGCTTTGCAATTTAATAAAAAGAGACTAATTCATCGAAAGATACTAAAAGTAAGATGAATAAAAGAGATATATCTCTCTTCCAGAATTAACATATCTATTCTAGGGTCAGACAGATTTGCATATAGTTCAAGTATCAGATTACTGTCATAATCTTCAACTGCCTTGAATGGAGGTAGATTTAAAACAAGAATATTTTCTAAATTTTTTATTGAAGTATAGTTAATTTACAATATTGTGTCAGTTTCAAGTATACAGGAAGGGGATTCAAAGAATAAATATATTCTTTTTCAGATTCTTTTCCATTATAGGCTAATTTACTGAGTATTGTTCCTTGTGCAATACAGTAGGCATTTGTTATTTACTTATTTTACATATATATTAGTGTATATATGCTAATCCTAAACTCATAATTTATCTCTCTCCCCTCCTCTTCTATCATCTTTGATAACCATAAGTTTGTTTTTTATGTCTTTCTATGTTTTTTAAATAAGTTTATTTGAATCACTTTTCAGATTTCACAAATAAGTAATATAATGATATTTGTATTTCTCTGTCTCACTTCACTTAATATGACAATGTCTAGGTTCACCCCTGTTGCTGCAAATAGCATTATTTCATTCTTTTTTATGTCTGATTACTATTCCATGATATACCACATCTTTATCCATTTATCTGTTGATGGACATTTAGGTTGCTTTCATGTTTTGGCTATTACAAATAGTGCTGCTATGAAATTTGGGGTGCATGTATATTTTCAAATTACAATAATGGGAATGCAGGACCATATGGTAATTCTAGTTTTAGTTTTTTAAGGGACCTCCATACTGTTCTCCATAACGGCTACACCAATTTGCATTTGCATCAACAATGTAGGAGGTTTCCCTTTTCTCCACATGCAGTCCTGCAATTATTATTTAGACTTTTTAATGATGGCCATCTTGACGAGTGAGTCAGTTCAGTTCAGTTCAGTTACTCAGTCGTGTCCGACTCTTTGTGTCCCCATGGACTGCAGCACACCAGGCCTCCCTGTCCACCACCAACTCCCGGAGTTTACCCAAACTCATGTCCATTGAGTTGGTGATGCCATTCAACCATTTCATCCTCTGTCATCCCCTTCTCCTCCCGACTTCAATTTTTCCAGCATCAGGGTCTTTTCAAATGAGTCAGCTCTTCGCATCAGGTTGCCAAAGTATTGGAGTTTCAGCTTCATCATCAGTCCCCTCCAATGAACACCCAGGACTGATCTCCTTCAGGATGGACTGGTTGGACCTTCTTATAGTCCAAGGGACTCCCAAGAGTCTTCTCCAACACCACAGTTCAAAGGCATCAATTCTTCTGTGCTCAGCTTTCTTTATAGTCCAACTCTCACATCCATACATGACTACTGAAAAAACCATAGCCTTGACTAGATGGACTTTGTTGGCAAAGTAATGTCTCTGCTTTTTAATATGCTGTCTAGGTTGGTCATAACATTTCTTCCAAGGAGTAAGCGTCTTTTAATTTCATGGCTGGAATCACCATCTGCAGTGATTTTGGAACCAAAAAAAATAAAGATGCCACTATTTCCCCATCTATTTACCATGAAGTGACGGGACCAGATGCCATGATCTTAGTTTTCTGAATGTTGAGCTTTATGCCAACTTTTTCACTCTCCTCTTTCACTTTCATCAAGAGGCTCTTTAGTTCTTCTTCACTTTCTGCCATAAGGGTGGTGTCATCTGCATATTTGAGCTTATTGATATTTCTCCCCACAATCTTGATTCCAGCTTGTGCTTCCTCCAGCCAAGTGTTTCTCATGATGTACTCTGCATATAAGTTAAATAAGCAGGGTGACAATATATAGCCTTGATGTACTCCTTTTCCTATTTGGAACCAGTCTGTTGTTTCATGTCCAGTTTTAACTGTTGCTTCCTGACCTGCATACAGATTTCTCAGAGGCAGGTCAGGTGGTCTGGTATTCCCATCTCTTTCAGAATTGTCCACAGTTTATTGTGATCCACACAGTCAAAGGCTTTGGCATAGTCAATAAAGCACAAATAGATGTTTTTCTGAAACTCTCTTGCTATTTGATGATCCAGCGGATATTGGCAATTTGATCTCTTGTTCCTCTGCCTTTTCTAAAACCAGCTTGAACATCTGGAAGTTCACTGTTCACGTATTGTTAAAGCCTGACTTGGAGAATTTTGAGCATTACTTTACCAGTGTGTGAGGTAAGTGCAATTGCATGGTAGTTTGAGCATTCTTTGGCATTGCCTTTCTTAGGGACTGGAATGAAAACTGACCTTTTCCAGTCCTGTGGCCCCTGCTGAGTTTTCCAAAGTTGTTGGCATATTGAGTGCTGCACTTTCACAGCATCATCTTTTAAGATTAGAAATAGCTCAACTGGAATTCCATCACCTCCACTAGTTTTGTTTGTAGTGATGCTTCCTAAGGCCCACTTGACTTCACATTCCAGGATGCCTGGCTCTAGGTGAGTGATCACACCATTGTGATTATCTGGGTCATGAAGATCTTTTTGTACAGTTCTGTGTATTCTTGCCACCTCTTCTTAATATCTTCTGCTTCTGCTAGGTCCATACCATTTCTGTCCTTTATTGAGTCTATCTTTGCATGAAATGCTCCCTTGGTATCTCTAATTTTCTTGAAGAGATCTCTCGTCTTTCCCATTCTATTGTTATCCTCTCTTTCTTTGCACTGATCACTGAGGAAGGTTTTCTTATCTCTCCTTGCTATTCTTTGGAACTCTGCATTCAAATGGGTATATCTTTCCTTTTCCCCTTTGATTTTGGCTTCTCTTCTTTTCACAGCTATTTCTAAGTCCTCCTCAGATAGCCATTTTGCTTTTTTGCATTTCTTTTTCTTGGGGATGGTCTTGCTCCCTATCTCCTGTACAATATCATGAACCTCTGTCCATAGTTCATCAGGCACTCTGTCTATGATCTAGTCCCTTATTTCTATTTCTCACTTCCACTATATAATCGTAAGGGATTTGATTTAGGTTATACCTAAATGGTCTAGTGGTTTTCCCTACTTTCTTTAAGTCTGAATTTGGCAATAAGAAGTTCATATCTGAGCCACAGTCAGCTTCCAGTCTTGTTTTTGCTGACTGTATAGAGCTTTTCCATCTTTGGCTGCAAAGAATATAATCAATCTGATTTTGGTTTTGACCATCTCATGATGTCCATGTGTAGAGTCTTCTCTTGTGTTGTTGGAAGAGGGTATTTGCTATGACCAGTGCGTTCTCTTGGCAGAACTCCATTAGCCTTTGCCCTGCTTCATTCAGTACTCCAAGACCAAATTTGCCTATTACTCCAGGCAAATTTGCATTTGTCTAAAAATTAGTGATACTGAGTTAAATAGGAATTTGGATAGATGTTTCTGCCTTGTTTGATTCTGCCAATAGAAAAATGCATATATACATTCAGCTCCAAAGTAAAACCATTTGTAGCAAAAGTTTTTGTCTCCTGAATTTCTTTTTCACAGTATGCCCTTTACTAATTCTACTATAAAATCCACAAATCTAATTAAGAATGTTTGAACCAGCAAGAGAACTGTGCAAATAATTTTTATCCAATTTTAGCTCACAAATGTAGATACTATTTCATTTGCTATGTATTCAGATAATTCTTTTCCTTAAGAAAAAGATTTTTGAATTCTAGAAATGTCCACAAACTAATTATACTAAGCTTTCCATCATCACAAGAAACACAATTGTACCTCTTGTGGCTTGTAATGGTAATGGTAGGCTTCCGCATCATTGCTTTGACAATCTGCCACTGGTTCTTGTGGTCTTCATCCTGGTCTCCAAACACTTGAAAACAGCTGGCAATCTTGATGGAGAATTACTTTCTCACTTGTTGGTCCTTGAGCTTTTTAACAACTTAAACTATTGTCATAATGATGTGGCCATGCCCTCGGGCTTCAATCTGATACAGCCACCACAGTCTATGGTTAGAGCCTCTTAGTACAGTCCTGAAATACTTCTTAGAGTTCCAATCTGAAAACTTCCGAGAAGAAATTTGTTATTTAAAATATTTGCCTTCATCTAGCATCAGATACTTATAAATAATTGGAGTTAGGAAAATAAGCATCAGCAACCAATATAATAGCAGGCATTTTATTTTTTTAATGAATATTCTCTTAAATCCACACCTTGAGAGTTGCCTAACTTAGTGAGATTACATGGCATTAATATAGAGTGTTTTAAAATATAATTGCATTAACATAATATCACTAAACATGGGTAAGGGAAATAGTAATAGTAAAAAAGAAGTGTAGAAAGGAGATAACTTGAGAAGACTATAAAGAAAACAAGGGGGAAAAAATATAGATAAATAGTACTGAAACCAAGAAGAAAGGAATGAAAAAAAAAAGAAAATTATCATATGGTAAAGATTGCAGATTACTATAGCACTCTGCTGAGTTGAATTACAGCATTATAACACCAAGATGTGAGTGGACTGCAGTTGTATGATTCCATTTTTTTAAAAAGGCCAAAATCATTATGTGAGTTTCAAAATATGGGATATAACTTGTAGGTTGTGGGTCATTTTGGCTGGGTGAAGGGGGTCTAACCTTATCAGAGACTGAAATAGCAAAGGTTATAAAGCATACAATTTCATAAAATAAATTAAAATGTCATGGCTATTTTGGGGATTCACTGTTAGATTATTGTTACTTTTATTAATCAGTGTTGGCCTCTGAATCTTTTCCTATATAACTGGAAGCAAATCCATAAAGTATTGGCTAATTTTGCTAAAGCGTTTTTGGTAGTAGAGAATGATGTTAATGACCAAACATCATATTCTTCATAAAATATTGGGTTAACAAAAATACTGTTACATTTCCTATAAAATAGCAGATAGTTTTCTTAACATCAGATTTGTGGATGCTTTCAATCTCAATTCTATGTATGAATCTTCAGAGTCCTAATAGTTTAGCAGTGCTAAGAGTTGAACAACTATACTAGGCTCATCAGGTCAAGAGCTTACTCCCCTTACTGCAGCTCTAAACAAAGTTATCATTATCATTTCTAGTAAGTTGACAAACCTGTGATTATTGGTATTGTAGACTACATGACTATTATTGTATGATTAAAAAATAAACTGTTCACATATTTTGCATTGTTATTAGAATTGAATTACCAGTGCCAAGTAGAAATTATTTATTTAATAGTTAATGTGTCAAAAAGTAGCAAAAACAAAACATTCTCTATAGATGCCTTCTTAGTAATACTGGCTTCCCTGGTGGCTCAGCTGGTAAAGAAATCACCTGCTATGCAAGAGACCTGAGATCGATCCCTGGGTTGGGAACATCTCCTGGAGAAGAGAAAGGCTACCCACTCCAGTATTCTGGCCTAGAGAATTCCATGGACTGTATAGTTCATGCGGTCGCAAAGAGTCAGACACAACTGAGCGACTTTCACTTTCTTAGTAATACCAGGTGTGAAACCATTGTTACACACATATCTTTCCATTTTTCAACCCCTAGTAGCATGTATTGCTCTAGCAAAACACAATATTGAATCTTTCTCTTTCCAGAAGTAGAAATGCTAATAAGAAATGATAATGTATCAATAAAATAAAGGAAAATGAGGGGAAGAGAGAGACTACATTATCATAGACCATAGCCTGAATCCTATTAAGATAAACTATAAATGCATGGGTGAATGGGGAAAAGTACAACAAAAATTAGGAAGGAGAATAGCTTATAGAGAACACCATGAAGACAAGATTTCTGACAGTTTTCTACTGCCATTATATAATGAGATGACAAAATCTACCGAAGTTATTATAGCACAAGAACACAAAAGCTACTTTTTCTCTTAGGTGAGGAAGATGAGGAAGACACTGCTTTTCTATAACAAGTTTTGTTACAATCTGAGTTATGAAATGTACTAAAAGTATTTATCCCTTAAAATTAGAACAGTAATGACTAAACAAAATGGATTTTTTTCTATACAGTTTATAGATCTGTTTGTTTGTCTTTTGTCTGAAAATAAGCTGTTACGAAAAAGCCTTTCTCCACCTTGGTCTTGACTGCCCAGAGTTCATGCCTTCTACAAATAAAAAGCTAAAGGTGGCCAAAGATGGCAAAGTAGTCTGCCTCACAATAATATTAATCACACACAAAGCATTAAGTTAACATTCTTAGGTCTAGTTCTTTCCCATAGCACATGCATAACAAAGGCTTCTGTTAAATATATTCATGGATAATATCAGATTATTCCCTTTTATTTTCTCAAGACAACTTAGGGCAAAAGACCTTAATAGACATGTTTCCAAAGAAGACATACTGATGGCCAATAGGTACAGGAAAAGATGCTCAACATTGCTAAGTATTAGATAAATGCAAATTAAAACTACAGTGAGGTACCAGTCAAAAAGGGCATCATTTAAAAATCTACAAATAACAAATGCTTGAGAAGATGTGGAGAAAAGGGAACATTACAACATTATTGGTGGAAATGTAAGTTGGTGCAGCCACTGTGGAAAACAGTATGGAGGGTCCCTCAGAAAACTAAACATAGAATTATCATATGAACCACCAATCCCATTCCTGGCATATGGCCAAACAAAACTATAATTCAAAAAGATATACACACCCCAAATTTCACAGCAGCACTATTCACAATAGCCAAGACACGGAAGCCACTTAAATGCTCATCAATAGATGAATGGATAAATAAGATGTGGTACAGATAGAGTGGAGTACTACTCAGCCATAAAGCAGAGTGAAATAATGCTATTTATAGCAACATAGATGCAACTAGAGATCATACTAAGCGAAGTCCTAAAGAGAAAGACAAATACCTTATGATAGCACTTATATGTGGAATCTAAAATATGACATCTATGAAACAGAACAAACACACATACAGAATAAACTGGTGGTTGCCAAGGGGGAGGGGACTGGGGGAGTGATGGAGTAGGAGATTAAGATTAGCAGTTGTAAACCTATTATGTACAGGCTGGATAAGCAACAAAGTCTTACTGTATAGCACAGAGGACTATATTTAATATCCTATAATGAAGTATATTGGAAAAGAATCTTTTTAAATGGAATGTATATATACATGTGTGTGTGTGTGTGTGTGTATACCTTTCTGATCAGTTATACATAGTCACCCACTTATTTCTTATCCTTTAAAATATGACTTCTACTTTCACAGCTCTGCTGAAGGTTGACAAGTCAAAGAGCCCTTTCTCCTATCCATGTGCTTCAACCTGTTGGCAGCATTGAACGGTGCAAAAGCAGAGTTGAACAGACCTGAGCACAAACTGCAGCTCAACTGCTTGCCAGCTGTGTAACCCTGGTCATGTTACCTTATCTCTCTGAACATCAGATTCTTCCTTTGTACAATTAATGTAAGAATATATCTCTAACAGTCTGCCTGGGAAGATTAAATAATACCGTGTACATTCAGATCTGATTTTTCATTGATACACAATGTATATTCTTTTTGCTCTCCCTCTACACTGTTTCATTTTCCATTTTCCACGATGCTACAGTCTATGACAGGCCTCTTTTCTCATTGCTATACCCTTTGTCACTTCTCAAACTCCTCCATGACTCTTCTCCCATGAAAATGGATTCTAAAGATCTATCCATATTCCTGATTGTTTCGTTCTTTACCTTATACCTTATAACTCCATCCAGTCTTTGAACTATAATCTTTACCTTTGAATTGCCTTTTCCTCTGCTTACTTGTCTTCATATCTCTCTCCAATCTCCCCATCTCATGATCTCCCACAGCAGGCTAGCCATCTACTGGCAGTTCATAAGCTCAAACATTGCATTCACCATGCAAAATATACCACTGTCTCCACTCTTACAATATGCTTTTCCTCTTGTGTTTCCCACTTTAGTAATGAGGCCACCACTTATAGAGTCAAACAAGCCATAAGTCTTGCTACCACCTCCTACAGCACAACTCTGACATCTTATTACCCCTAACTGAGCACTTGAAGTTGTTCCGATTGCCTACAATGAAATCTCTTTTGTTTTCCTTCAACAACCTATTTTTCACCAACTCTGAACATCATTTTTGCTATTGCCTGGATGCTATTCACAATACCTTATTCTGTATTCACAGTACCTTAATTTGGCATTCAATACCAAATACCTGGTTTGTATTTGTCATTTCAACTCATTTTCTACAACTCACATAGATTCATCTTATAGTTTAACCAAATTGGGCTAGTCTTAGCACTTCATTAACAACTCTCAATATTCCTGCCTTCCTCTTTTTATTCCACACCTTCGCAAATCTCTATCCTCCAATTCCTACATTTTCAAATCCTAGATGTCTTACCAGGGTCAGTATCAGTGACCTCTCTCCATGAAGACTTCCCTGACTTCCACAATTCTAAACTATCTTCCCCTCTCCTAAGTGATCAAGATAGTTTAGCAGTTTCTCTCTTAGAGTAACTTTCAAAAAATGTCTTTCAAAAAAATGGTTATTTATGTTTTACAGCCTGCTAACTTGAGCATCCTTCCCCCTTCCCAAAACTTTTCTGCACTCTCCCTATCACTTACCTCCTTGAAAACCTGAGTAACAACTTAAAGTGGCCTTAGAAAATCCAGACAACCAAATATATTAAATAAGCAATCTTAAAGGCATACCCATTTAAAATTAAATGTATATAAAATCAATTCAATGAACTTTCTAGGAGATAGTTGACCATCTCCAATAAAGAAAGTTACTTTTACACAGTCAAAGCTTTGTAAAGTACAGTTCCAAGATCTCAGTTGTGTTCTGAGTGGTAAGGATTGCTGGAAATCAGACCACCAGATAAGTGAAGTGTTACTGTACAGCCAAAGGCTTCTTGCCAAGGATATATAATTAGCAGCAGAATCAACTGGCATTACTAAACCATATTTCGTTTTCTTTAATCTCCTTTCCCTCTCTTTTGTTTTCCTCCTCCCTGTTTGTGACTGATAGAGCCAGATGATCAATAATCTCGCTTTCACCAGCTCTGATCATCATCTTTGCTACTGCCTGGATGCTATTATTCACTTTAATACATTAATCCTTTGGTTGAAATTCTTAAACCACAATTCTTTATTCAAGGGCCATCTTGGCATCCACGTGCTGATAGCAGCTTGTCTGATGTTTCAAAAAATTAAATCTGAATGAAGTCTCTCTCTCTCCCCTAAAAGAGCTGAACAGAAGAGAGAAAGAGTAAGATAGAGAAAGATATCAGCTCATTGACACGATCAAATATACAGAGAGAAAAATGAATCTTTTTACATAAGAGAGCAGGAAAATTTTACCTTGTGATTACTACTGGATGTCAACATGCCATTTAATGACAAAGTGCTGAGAAATATTGTGGCATTTTATTGAATCTCGTTATTATCACAATGGGAAATAGAACACACACTGTACTGGCTAGCAGACCAAACCTTTGTATGATTGCTGTAACCTTTGGTAGAGCCCAGTGATTTTTGTTCCTTTTCAGAAAGACATTAAAGTGACAGTGTGGCAGGCCATTTTTTCCACCACACACACTAAAAGTAGTGTGCGTGCGGCAGAACCCTGCCAAAGCACGTCGCATTCATACAAAGATCCATACAGATCTTAATCATAAAATCATCCATTCTGTACTCTGTTTTTATGACATTTATATGAATCTGGCCACAGCCTCATCAAGCAGCTCACAGAGGAAAATTGTTCTATTTATGTGGTCGAGACAGGGTGGACTTGATTTTCAAGCAAAGAGAAAAAGAAATACTCAATTTTTTTTGTAGTCACAAATCTGGAACTCAATAGAACTATTTTACACCATTTTGTAACTATATTTGTAACAGAGGATCAGAAGAGATGATATCCTCTTTCTCTGTCCCTTTTCAGTAGTAAAGTCATACACTGATATTTCTGAAACCGAGAGACTGAGTGAAGACACCTGGAAATAGTTTTCTCTTTCTTTTCTAGTTAACTGCAAAAGGCAAAGAAATGGATGTGTGGGTAAAAGTAGAAAGGAAACTTTCCAATGTGTATCTGCTTTAATTTATTCTTGCCCCTGCATGATAGGAATTAATAATTTTTCAATTACTTTCCTTAATGTTCGCTCCTTTTACTCCTCTGGTATGCCAATGCACACACACCACAGAAAAGGGAATGACTTCTGAAAATGTTTTCAGACTCATCTGCCCTTTCTTTTATGTTTGTGATGATGATGCAAATTAGTCTATGTGCTTTTTAGTGTAATTGTTTTCTGGACTTTATTAAGATATATAGAAATAAAAACAACTGTTTTATAACATCTTTCAGAAAGCTAATTTTCTGGGTAAGCTACGTGAACAAGTAATCTGTAAAGAAGTAAAAATATCTTGTTGGTGTGCTGACTTAATTATGTTCCATCCATTCTTAACAACCTTCAGTCATTTAGAGGAGTTCTGGCTTCACTAAGAGTGTCTCCATATAATTACTGTTTTGTTATCATCACACACGGCTCTTAGATGTTGCACTCATTTTCTCCAAGTCAGAATCTAGACTCTGATCATCTAAATCCTGCATTTATGAGAGAGATCTGAGTTCAAGTTTTCTGGCTTCTTTTAAATTTACTGTTACTTATTTGACTGTGGAATAATTATAGAAAAGTCCCAGATCATATATAAAATATGACACCACATGACTGTGGGCCCCCAAATGTGAATATTTTTATATAATTTCATCAGAAGATAAACCTTTTTCCCTTTCAAATAATACAGAACACTCCTCCTTTCTTTTAGAACAAAGGGGAAAAAAGAGGAAGTGCCAATAAGTGCAAGACTGTTATAAGAAACTGAATTAATGTGAATAATTATGTAATGATTGCTCCTAATTAAATAAGGATAATGCTCAGAGTGTCCCTTTCTTTTTCCTTCAGAAACCACGGGTATTTAGGAATATTCTGTACACTGCTTTCTTTCTTTAGCAACCCCTCCCCCAAATAAATGACAGCATAAATAGACACATAAACTCCATATGAATCATTAGTGTATGAGATACTGTTACCCTGGGGCTGCTGTAACTCACATATATTCCCTCTTTCTATTTCAAATCTTTAAAATATTTTCTTTTCAAATACTTATAAAAGCACGTATGGTTGAAATAAAAATAAAGCACATACAGATGATACTTTCAAACACAGCACTCTCATATAGTAGAAATAAAATAGGCATATTCTGTTTCTCTGGGTCCAATATATGTTCAGGGAAAGTAAAATCTTAAAAGTAGAGAAGATCAAGACTAGATTGTAGACTTTAAAATGTTACAACTGTCATTTTGAAAAGAATTGGCATCTTTCATGCAGTCCACCTACTTAATTTTAAAATTTATGAAAGAATGTGCATTCCATTGTGAAAAGTGTGTAATGGGTAAAAGTGTGTGCTTCACATACAATCACTATGTGAAGAAGAGAAGCTTAGATAAATTTAAACCATTTTAAAATATGTTTGCTAAAAAAGCTTTTTATTAAAAAAAAGTAGAGTAGTTTGTCCTGAGACCATCTATTTACTGGTATCAGTGTCATCTTAGGGAACCATAACTTAGTGAAAATAATCTTCAAGGAAAAGAATGCCATATAATTCTGAAAATCCAATACCTTAAAATCGCTATTCTAAAGATACAGGCCTCCTAGGAAGCATGTGTGATCTCTCCCACCCTGAGGCTTTTCCAGACTTTTAGGATGCTAGCTTTTTGTGAGAGTTAAGACAAATATTAACGACAAGGTTGGAGAGATCAGCATGAAGCAAGGAAGTTGACCACGTACCTGTTTTGTTTTGTTCAGTTTGTTTGTTTATCTCAGAACAATAAGAAATTTCTACAGGACTCCTTGAAAACAGTGAAAAAGCTCCTTAATGATCTTTATGGTCCTGCAGATATATTCGGAGAAGGCAATGGCACCCCACTCCAGTACTCTTGCCTGGAAAATCCCATGGATGGAGGAGGCTGGTAGGCTGCAGTCCATGGGGTCGCTAAGAGTCAGACATGACTGAGTGACTTCACTTTCACTTTTGACTTTCACGCATTGGAGAAGAAAATGGCAACCCACTCCATTGTTCTTGCCTGGAGAATCCCAGGGATGGGGGAGCCTGGTGGGCTGCAGTCTATGAGGTCGCATAGAGTCGGACACGACTGAAGCGACTTAGCAGCAGCAGCAGCAGATACATTTCTCACTAAACTACACTTTTTTGACAACACTGGGATTTAAAAGAGTAACTTATTTATTTCTACTTTGCAAATAATTTCATCTATACCATTTTTCTAGATATAGAGGACAAGTGTATGGATACTAAGGGGGGAAGGAGGGTATGGGATTGATGGGGAGACCAGAACTGGCATAGGTTCAGTTCAGTTCAGTCACTCAGTTGTGTCCAACTCTTTGCGATCCCATGGACTGCAGCATACCAGACCTCCCTGTCCATTACCAACTCCCAGACTTTACTCAAACTCATGTCCATCAAGTCGGTGATGCCATCCAACCATCTCATCCTTTGTCGTCCCCTTCTCCTCCTGCCCTCAATCTTTCCCAGCTTCAGGGTCTTTTCAAATGAGTCAGTTCTTCGCATCACGTGGCTAAAATATTGGAGTTTCAGCTTCAGCATCAGTCCTTCCAACAAATGTTCAGGACTGACTTCCTTTAGGACGGACTGGTTGGATCTCCTTGCAGTCCAAGGGACTCTCAAGAGTCTTCTCCAACACCACAGTTCAAAAGCATCAGTTCTTCGGCACTCAACTTTCTTTATAGTCCAACTCTCACATCCGTATATGACTACTGGAAAAATCATAGTTTTGACTAGACAGACCTTTATTGATAAGGTAATATCTCTGCTTTTTAATAAGCTGTCTAGGTTGGTCATAACTTTTCTTTCAAGGAACAAGCATCTTTCAATTTCATGGCTGCAGTCACCATCTGCAGTGATTTGGGAGCACACAAAAATAAAGTCTGTCACTGTTTCCACTGTTTCCCCATCTATTTGCCATGAAGTGATGGGACTGGATGCCATGATCTTAGTTTTCTGAATGTTGAGTTTTAAGCCAGCTTTTTCATGCTCCTCTTTTAATTTCATTAAGAGGCTTTTTAGTTCCTCTTCACTTTCTGCCATAAGGGTGGTGTCATCTGCATACCTGAGGTTACTGATATTCCTCCTGGCAATCTTGATTCCAGCTTGTGCTTCATCCAGTCCAGCATTTCTCATGTATATAAACTAGACAACTAAGGAGATCCAACTGTAAAACACAGGGAACTCTACTCGATGCTTTGTGGTGATCTTAATGGGAAGGAAATCCAAAAAAGAGGGATTATATATACATACATGTGTGTGTGTGTGTGTGCATGTGTGTGTGTGTGTGTGTGTATGTGTGTTAATTGCTCAGTCGTGTCAGACTCTTTGCAACCCCTTGGACTGTAGCTGCCAAGCTCCCCTGCCCATGGAATTAAACAGACAAGAATACTGGAGTGGGTTGCCATTCCCTTCTCCAAGGTATCTTCCTGACCCAGGAATCAAATCCAGGTCTCCTGCATTGTAATAGATTCTTTACTGACTGAGCTACCAGGGAAACCCCATATATATATATGCATATATATACGCATATACATGTGGCTGATTCACTTTGCTGTACTGAAAAACTAACACAAATTATAAAGCAACTATATCCCAATTAAAATGTTAAAAATGAAAACAAAGAGTGACATACTTTCCATATGAAGGATTATTCATCAATGACACCTTGACCACCATACCAAGTTGGTCATAATGAAGACAAAATGGGGCAAAGTAGATTTAACATTCAAAGAAGAGCCTCAAGACTGCCTTTACAAGCCAGGTCCTTGCACTGAACACAGCTTCAAAATGCATCAGGAAGCATTTTGTCTGGAATAAGAGAGAAGTTGCACAATGGAGGCACATTATAATGTACATTGAAATAATGGAATCACAACTATACATAACTTGACCAAAAATATAAATGAATAAATGAAGAAAGATTTATTTATGTACCAAGGCAATCCTGTCAGCTGTTTCTACAGAGTGAGCATGAAATAAGAGACATGAGGCAATCTTCCTTTAGCCAGTCTCAGTTCTCATGTGTCTTTCATATATTAAACAGCTTCCCGCTCTGAGGGTGACTCAGAAAACCATTATTTTCTAAAATATGGACCTTAAATGCTAGCCAATTATTTATTTATATTCAAGCAAAAAAAAATGTTATATATTCCATTACTGGAGAAAAACCTTGCTGTTTTGGACATACTGAGGAAATAGAATCCATTGGTCTCCAATACGGCAGCTTTCTAAGAAAGAATTCTTAAAGTAATTTTGTCTAACACAATCTTCTCCTTATATTCTCACTTTGGAAGCTAGTTCATAGCTCCATAAGATAAGACTCTATATATCTTTTCTTTTACACAAACATATAGCACTACTGATAAAACTGATTCCTGGTACCCATAAAAGAAATCATTTGGCAAAACAAAAGAATTCATTGAATATTTAGAGTATGCCAAGCTGGATGCTAAGAGCAATAAAAGAAAATCTTCTACATGATATGAATTCTCAAGAAATTAAAATATCATGCATGAAAATTACAGCAACCAGACTTAAGATTCTTAGCATGTAACAAACACAAATCTTTTTATTTTGTGAATTAAATTATATAGAAGGGAAGATGTTATGAGTACAACATGAAATAATCCAAGAAAACTTTTGTCAGTAGTACTTGAGATGAATATTGAAAGAGGAAGCATGAATTAAAGTGAAAGAAGTTTGATTTCCTAAGGTTACTAGTACACAGTCATATGAGTAGTAATGAGATCAAAATGGGTAATACTAGTTTAGAAAGATTTTCTAGCACTCAAAGAAAGATGGTGGGGGAGGCAAGGTGACAGGCTCAAAGAGAACAAATTTGTTGCTCATTATGTTTGGGGATTGAAACAGGAAATTTGAAAATGACATTAGAATATTGTCTGGATTTCAGAAAAATCATTGGTTTAACATATTGCAAATATCACCAATGGTTCTTGAATTTTTAACCAGTGAACTGCAGATGAGTCCAGGCTACACACAAGAAAGGGATTTTTTTTTAATTTTTTATTGGAGGATAATTGCTTTATCCTATTATGGGTATTAGGATATCCTTTATCCTAATATTATGCTAGCTTCTACCATACATCACCAAGAATCAGCCACAGGTGTCCATATGCTCCCTCCCTCTTGAACGTCCCTCCCAACTCCCACCCCCCACCCCATCCCACTCCTCTAGGTTGCCACAGAGCACTGGGTTGAGATCCCTTGTCACAGGTCAGACTCCCACTGGCTGTCTATTTTACACATGCACACGGAATCTAGAAAGATGGTCCTAATGAACCTGTTTGCAGGGCAGCAATGGAGAGCAGACTTATAGAACAGACTTGTGGACACAGTGGGAGAATGACAGGATGGGAGGAATTGAGACAGTAGCATGGAAGGGAATTTTTGAATGTACTTTAAAAACAATTCACCATGGAAGTATTGAAGCAGATCAAGATCTGCTTTCATATTTACATATACTGTGTAAATCTTCTAAAAAGTCAAAGATACAAATAGAATATCCAAACACAATCACTAATTTCTATTACAACTGAAGGAAGCTCAAGAATGAACACGCACATACCACACAATAGCATGATGAGACTTTTTCATCTTGAGAAACGGTTTGAATCGACAAAAATTATAACCAACCCAAGGATTTACATAAGAATAAGTATGGTTCTGGCACAACAGGCAACACTTCTTTCAATCTTTTTTTTTTTTTTTTTACAAACACACTTACATTCCCTCTTCATATACAAAGACATGCACTCAGTTTAACATTGTTACATGTGTAGGCTAGTTCAAGCTCTGTGACTTGTAGATGTGCAAAACCTGGAGGACAGCAAAATTCACTAACATAAGTCATCTTCAAAAGAACAGCGGAAGAAACTCTACAAATACCAATTGAACAAACTCTGGCGGTTGTCAAATCATATCCAGGAAAGCAACAGGCTGTTAGTTCAGTTTTGGCAAGTAGAAGTGAGGTATCTGTTTTGATCAAAGCTTCCATGATACCTGAGAAACAAACTGATAGACTTGCAAACAAAAGACCATAAGCAGCAACAAAACACCAAGGTCTAAGGAAGCACATAGTCATGCAAGGATTGATTGCTGAAGCCTACGATTGCCGAATCTCTCTTTCTGGGATTAATGCCCATAAAGATAGCAACACCATCATCAGTGTCATCTTCAAACAAAAGACCACAATATAGAGAGAACAATATTAATTATTGTCAAAATCACTTGTGCACTCAGCGATTTCAATAGGAACAATCAGTTTAAGTGGCAGTAGCAAATGCTCGACATAAAATACGCTTGCTGCAATCCAAACTGGATTTAAAGAGAGGTGAGCGACCGCTTTAGTTGTTTAATCTGGTTATATCTGAACTAAAGTAGTTCACATTTTTAGAATGAATGAATCAAAGGCGTAATTGTTTTTGTCATCTGCACAGCAATTTTACTCCTGAATGCATTGTTTTAGGCAGGAATTAATAAAAATTGCATGCGCTTCAGGTGCTGGGTAGATCACCCTTTTCCACACAGCCCAGCCTGGAGCTGTGAATGCTCCTTTTCTTATTATCAGTTAATAATTCTCTCTCATTGAGGCAAATTAGGAACTTGACTGTGTTAGAGAGTCCAGAACACTGCTAGAGGCAAAGGGGGCTAAATGGCAGAAATTCCTCTCTGAGCAAGATGCATGAAGCACGACATTGTGTCCACCACAAAAGCCGCTCTGTATTTTTGATCCTTTCTAATTTAATTAGCCCAAGAGGTAGCGCATTAATTTGCCAAGAATTCTTCTGATGCGAAAGCTGCCCTTATTGCAGTGAAGGGAAAAAATAACCTGCGTGCTACAGTGGCATGCTAGTAATGAAAGGGGGTTATTTTTGTGTTACAAATGGCATTGCAGGGTTACAAGAGACCTTTAAACCTTTTTATCTCTGGTTAGGTCATATGTAACATAGTGCAACACAAAGCGCTAATTAACCAATTCTGGTCCAGACATCTTTTAGAACACTTAAGAGAGTTACACAGTTAGAACCCAGGTCAAACTCATGGCTTTGCTTGCTTTTTAAAAACTGAAAGCATCTTCTAATGTATATATTAAAAAAAAGAACAAAAAAGTCATCAATCGGCAGTTCAGTTATTCTACGGACTCAGTGCTCTTAGATATTTATTCTTGTCTTTGTTTTCTTTCTGTTGAATGATATTCTTTATGTGGGCAAGCTGGAGCCTTGAAGTCCCTTAGAAGGTCTCTTGGCTCTTTATGCTGTATTTGTTTGGTAAATTGTCTCCATGTTAATCTTCTTCATCAAATACTTGGAGTCAGTTTTGAAAAACTTTGATCAGATCTACCACCACGGCACTTCATCACCATGTGCTTCTGATATGTGCTCATGCACTGGAATAGGTCATTTACTCATTAAAGAACAAGAAGCATGCATCCTACCTTGAGAAGTCCTCCCCGATACTTTGAACTGTTAATTAAGCCTATGTAATCACATCTCCTGTTTGCAGAATTGTTTCTTTCTAGAAATTATAGGTTCCCACTTAGAAACTTTCAACACCCCTGTCGCTTTCCCTCACCACTTTTCATTCTGCTGCCTGAACGTGGCTGGGTAAAGACACACACTTCCAGAAACCAATTCAAGAAAACCTGAGAAGTATTACATTTAATTCTCCCATCCCCTTAATGAAAACCAGTAGAAGACAATAGCTTTCAAGTAAGGCACTGATATTTCCCTCCCTCCATGCTTCTGGCTAAAAATCAGTGAATTAAGGAGTGGTGGCATTTAGTGTTTGGAGATGCATTATGGATATCCAGAGGCATCACAAGTAGCCAGTTTAGGGCTGAGTGTAAGATTTAGTAGCCAAACAGAAGAAATTAGCTTTGTCAGGAGGTAGGACTGGATGGATCCAGGCTAAAGGGAGTGGGCTGGGGTGAGAGGGCAGAGAGCAGAGAAGAGAGAAAAGCATCTGGAGAGAAGAGAGAGATCTTTTTTAAAAAAAACAACTTGTGAACGAGAGGTTTAAAATGAGAAAGAAAAAAAAAAAAAAACAGCAATTGGGTGTTAATTTCAAGGAAAGAAGAGGAACTGGAGTGAGAATTGAATTAGGAGAATCTCTTAATCTAGCAGTGTTTCCTCATGGACAACTGCACAAAATAAGTCTCTCAAAACAGAGCTTGCCCTTTCAAAACATATTTATTTTTTAAAGGTAACATGCTCCCAGATACTTTTGTTCCAAATTAGAAATACTTTTCAGATTGATGTATAATATAGAAGTAAAATTTTAAAAACTTTCTGTTATTAATTTTTGTCCTGAACTAAAAGTCTTTTATATTTTATGTATGCTTTTTAAAACTCAGCAGCTAAATAGTAAAATAACAGTTTTCTTACACAAATTAAAAAGTTCATATATAATGCCATTAATATCACATATGAGCAAGATAACTCAACTGAGAATGTGCTTTTATGGATATATGTTAAACTGTTCTGAATTTTTCCAGGTTGTCCAAAAGATTTGAAAGGGTAAAAAGATTTTTTAATACACAGTAAATACTTCTGAAATAGTGAATTAAAATGAAAAACAGATGACATATTTATTCAGTTTTTGGCTTCTGTAACATCAAACAGCACATTTTCTTCAAATGGTTTCATCAGTGGACCAGTAACCTCTTAAGTTGATTGACTCAAGCATGTCACTTAGTTGATGATTGAAGGTTTATAAAATAGTCCCTAGTTATTTTCATCTGTCAACGTGTTATATATCTCTCACAATAGATTAAAAGATAGCATTTATTCCCATGCTTTCTCTACAAATAATTTTAAGTTTTCGAATAAAATGAAGACACAATATATGAATGTGAAGTATTTAATTTCCATTAAAGAAATATCTTGAAATTTATATTTAATTAATTTTATTAAGTGTTTGTTCTTTTAAAGATTGATAAAGTCAATACAAACTGCTCACAAAGGGAAAAAAACATTCAGCAACTTAGCAGGATTGTACACATAAACTTACTCAGTCATAGGTGGTGTTGTTTAGTTGCTAAGCCGTGTCTGACTCTTCTACAACCCCATGGACTGTAGCCCACCAGGCTCCTCTGTCCACAGGATTTCCCAGGCAAGAATACTGGAGTGGGCTGCCATTTCCTTCTCCAGGGGATTTTCTTACTCAGGGATCAAGCTTGCATCTCCTGCATTGCAGACAAACTTTTCTACCACTGAACCACCCAGAAAGCCCATTCAAAGTCATGGTGAAAAGTAAATGATAGGCATATCCGAATTTGGGAAAGAAAAAAATGAAATTTATTATTTTGAGGCAATATTTAATAAATGATAAGAAATTACTTTCAGTGACTTGATAAAAACCTGCTCTTCCCTCAGGAATTTCAGATACCATTACTATCTTAGAAAATACACAGCAGAGCAGAAACAACTTACTTATGTCTGCCTTCAAGACGAAACCAGGACCCTCAGATCTCAATCCATTGCCATGAAGCCCACACCAGGATAAGTCTGAGTATGCATGCATTCCTTAATATTTTCCATGTCCTTGGAAATAGGTTGATATTTAAACACTCTCAACTCGGGCAAGTTGAAGAGGAGCTAAAAGTTCAAAATCCTTCCTGGAGAAAAAGGAAGAGTGAAAGACCAAAAGCAGGAGAGAGATTTCTCCCCTCAGACACAAAAAGAAGGAAAAAGGATATTTAGTTCTCCACACCTTGACCATTTAGTGGGGGCCAAGGATAAATGCCCTGAAGTGCTGTATTTGGCAGGGTCACAGTCCAAGCAAATGACTCACTCAAGCCTGGAGACCAAAAATGTTAATAAGAGGACCCTTGTGGCTCAGCTGGTAAAGAATCCACCCGCAATGTGGGAGACCTGGGTTTGATCCCTGGGTTGGGAAGATGCCCTGGAGAAGAAAAAGGCTACCCAGTCCAGTATTCTGGCCTGGAGAATTCCATGGGCTGTATAGTCCATGGGGTTGCAAAGAGTCAGACACTACTCTTTGAACCAGGGCCAGCAACAGCAGTGAGATACACCCAGAGAACTGAAAAGGCAAGAGGAAGGATGCAGCCCAGAGAGTGGTGAGTGCAACGCACCCCTCACTGGAGAGGGGCTTCGCTGGAGGGCCACAGCCAACACAGCCACTCACCAGAGAGAGAACTGGGGGAAATAAATTGACCCCACACTCCTCCCACCCACTGCTCCACTGTTTCTGTGAGTCTTTGATAGAGACTAGTCAGAAGACGGAGGGCAGCTTTTGTGACCAGCCACCCTGAGAGAGGGTGGCCTGGAAGGCAGTCAGAAGGTAAACAGCACAGGTGACTTTTAATAACTTAATTGTGGACAGGAAACATTTCTTAACATTAATGCAAACTGTTAATGACCTTATGGAAGGAAAACATGATGTCTTTTTCAGACAGAACATTTGACAGTACTCGGAGATAAAAAAATATATGTGTACACACCCACACCCACCCACACACATACACTGAATTATTGTCGAAAGAAAAATAGAAGTCAACTCATAAAACTAAAAGATTTTTTAAAATCTGAAGTTATGACAATAAAACATAAGAATGTAAAAACAGATAACTCTAAAACTCTGCAACCAGCCTCGGCAGGGGGGAGCACATTTTAAAAATTTTATTGTCACTTATCATTTATTAAATATTGCCTCAAAATAATGTTATAACATATGAGAATAGGAGGGGGAAAAAAAATGAAAGGACAGGTGAGCAAGGGAAAAATTAACTGAAAGAACATGTTAGCAGCTCAGTCATTTCTCTTACTCTTTGTGACCCCATGGCCTGTAGCCCACCAGGCTCTTCTGTCCATGAGATTCTCCAGGCAGGAATACTGGAGTGGGTAGCCATTCCCTTCTCCATCGGATCTAGGGATAGAACCTGGGTCTCCTGCATTGCAGGCATTCTTTACCACTGAGCCACCAGGGACCCATGTCTGACTCAAAATTAACGGAAACATGACTCTTTTCATTTTCCTTTTCTTCCCCACAGTGTAGCCCCAGAATTCTTCTAAATCTCTAGAGGCAGCAATCCAAGGATCCCCTGAAATCTCACTACTCTTTAGATCACTGCATAAAGTTTTGCTTTTGTTTTTTTTTTTTTTTTCCTACAAACCAGTAGTTCCCATCCTACTTTATTAAGCAATCTTAGGAGGAAGACATTTAGAAATACAGAAGTACAATCCTCCAGTCATTGAAAAATTCCTGCGTGGGTGCTAAGTCACTTCAATTGTGTCCAACTTTTTGTGACCCTCTAGACTAGCCCACCAGGATCCTCTGTCCATAGGATTCTCCAAGCAAGAATACTGAGTGGGTTACTATACCCTCCTCCATGGGCTCTTCCTGACCCAGGGATCGAACCCAGGTCTCTCATGTCTCTTGCAATGGCAGGCAGGTTCTTTACCACTAGTACCACCTGGGAAGCCCCTTTATATGTATATACCTATATATGTATAGGCCTTTGAAGACAGAAGTGGTTCTGGGGACCAGAAGGGCTAGGTTTTGCTGAATAGTCTCCCCCTTTCTCCCTCTCCTGACCTACCAAGCTTACCTCCTCCCTATGTACGGCTGAAAATATCACAACTGTTTATTTTCTGCCCTGTCACTTTGAGTGTCTCCTTCAATGCTGCTTATTCCTTTCTTTCTTCCTCTCCTCCTTCTCTCTTTTTAACATGCATTCATTACACCAACACTTACAGAACATTAATATTGGCCACAGCAGTAAAGAACCTGTCTGCCAATGCAGGAGACTCAAGAGGCTCGGGGTTAATTCCTGAGTTAGGAAGATTCCCTGGAGAAGGAAATGGCAACCCATTCCAGTATTCTTGCCTGGAGAATCCCATGGACAGACAGCCCTGGCAGGCTACAGTTCATGGAGTCACAAAGAATCGGACACAAATGAGCACTTATTACATTATTTAATTGTAATATTCTAGCCACTGGGCAAGGCTGAGGATACAAAACAATAAATCAGGATATCTGATCCTAAGTAGAACACAATATAGTGAAAGAAAAAGACACATTGTCACACCATCCTTTCCCACACCCTGCAACACAACATAGCAAATACTATACACATAAAGAACATCTATAGCACATATATATGTATATATGCTATATATAAATGTATACAGATGTATATATAAAATCTGATACTGAAATACCTCCAGTCTCTTGAGGAAAGATTCTCTTCCACTTAATACAGATCCTCCTGGCATCATTCCTATGTCTCCTGGTCTTTATTGAATTTCAACATGCTTCAAGGCATTTAATATATATGCAAGGATATTACAGCCCACTCAGAATGGTAGACATAAGCTTCTTTCTGGATGAGAGTTAACAGTAGTGGGAGGTGAAAGAGATGGAAAGAAGTAAATAAATCTAGAAGAGATGGAAGGAAGTAAATAAATGGATAATACATGCAGAGGATAGTATAAGGATGTAGGAGAAACTAAGTACCAAGATTCCCTCCAAAAATGCCTTTTTCCATTATTTCCCACAGAAATACACTAATAAACATCTTAAATTTAATCTTTGGAAATACATTTTATAAAGAAAAATAATATGTAAAAGAACTATTTCATTGTGTCGTCACCTTTTTCAGAAGCACCTGCCTGAGGACAGAACACATATTTCTCCAAGCTGCTAGAATCACCAGAGATCTTTAAAAACTATTGAGTCCAAGCCCAACCAAGTGGGCCCAGGCACCAGTGTGGTTTAAAACTCCCCAGTTGACACTAATGTACAGCCATGGTTGAATGTAATATATATACATATATTAAGACATATGTAATAGATACATACTTAGTTATATCACCAGTTACCTGTGTATCCTCCTTAGCAAAATGAAACCAAAAAATGAAGTAATTTTTTGTTTTCAATAATTGTTAAGAATTTATTATAATTACATATGATATGCCTCTAAAATCCTTTAAAAATAAAGATGGGTATTAAATTTGGGGGCTTCCCAGGTGGCTCATGGTACAGAATCCTCCTGCCAATTCAGGAGATGCAAGAGATGTGAGTTTGATCCCCAGGTTGGGAAGATCCTCTGGAGAAAGAAACAGCAACCCACTCTAGTATTCTTGCTGGGAGAATCCCATGGACAGAGGAGCCAGGCTGGCACCACTTCATGGGGTTGCAAAGAGCCGGACATGACTGAGTGACTGAGAACACACACACACAAATTTTTAAATATAGCCTATTGTTGAATAAAATAATTGAAGGGTAAAAGATTTTTTTAACACTTTATAAAAGGAGACTCCTAGAAAAATAGCAGTCTTGGTAAGCAGATGGAGTTTCAGTCAGAATAATAATACAAAACTTTTATTCAAGCTTACGCCCTCCCACTTACATCCTCTTTTTTCTCATCTATGCCATATCTGGAATCTATGGTACAGAATTTAGGTTGTTTAGCAATTTGCAATACAAGTTAGTTTGGGTAATGCTGACTTACAGGAGTTCGAAAGTCTCTTTCATCTGAATATTCAGTGCTATGATAAATATGCTTGAGTCCCTATTAGTTAGTAGTATTAATATATGTTACAGTTCCCAAGTGCATTCACAGTTTTAGAAGACATCTCTAGGTTGGGCTTGTGCTATGTGTTCAACTGCTGAAATTATGGAAGGGTTTAGTCTTCAGAGGTATGCTTTTAAGGTATGGAAACCCAGATTAGCTCTGGCATATAAACTACCAAAAACGTTCTTGTTAACTGGGCAACATGTTTTCTAAAGGTGCAAAATCCACTTTGTTTCTATCACTTGTCAGAGTTAAGCATAAATAATGTACAAACAAACAAACTGTGCCAGTATAAAATGTAATATTTGTTTATGAGACACTTTCAGAATCTGACAGTGGCCCTCTGTTAACAATATTTAGGCCGTAATTATATTGGCCAAATTTTACAAAAAATTCTTAAGCTTTGGGTAATGTTAAGTGGCTTTAACACTGCCCCTGTATCTGATTTCTAATCTCATATAAAATCAGACCAGAGTTACCAGTTTTAATGATCAAACTGTCACCGTAAAAGCTAAGCAAGAATAAAACTAAGAAGCTGTTATTTAGCAGGCTAACATTCTCCTAATCCTGGCCTCCTTAGTCTTTGAAATTTTCTGAATCAGTAAAAATCCCCTAAAATGTTAAAAGCAGTTACCATTATTTTTTTTTATTTTGTCAAGGAAAAATATATAAAAGGAATGAAACTACATCTATTGTCATCATTACATCATTACATAAATACCAAAAAGTAGGAAGTACAGAATCTCTCAATAAAGACTAATTTTTAAAAGAACAGACTTAATGAAAAAGTTTTTTTTTTTTCCCTTGAAGACCTAATTTCACTGCAATCCAGTGAAAATGTCATCACAGATCAGCCTGAGTCCATTGGCCAATATTTGAGATTCACGGTTCTGAGGGCTTCATTTAGTCTCCTGCCTCGTTTCCAGGAAAAGTCTGCTTTCCTTCTCTTTGATACCTGCACAGAGCTTCCTGTCCAACCTGTTTAAAGCGCAACCAGCGTATTCATGACAAATCTGAAAGGAATATTTCTCCATCCAATTTAGAGCTCACAGTTGTACCAGAACTTACAATAAAGTTAGCATAATTAGAAGAGTTACTCCCCTTAAAGATTGCCATCTAGGTAATGCCAGAGTTCTTTTTTGTTATTATTTTGTTCTGTCTTTTTTTTTTTTTTTTTAAAAAAGAAAAACCAAAACAAAATTTATTTGTGTGTTTACCTTTAAACAAAAGTTCAGGCAGCAACCTTCAACCCATAGTAAGAATCTGGGGCCGGTCAGTCTTATAAACTAAAGTTTTTCCATACTGTATGGGAATTAAATGATATATTGTGTGTAATTTTTATATTTATATACAATTGCAATTTTATATATTAGCCAAGTGTGTGATTTTATATATTCAGCCAAAGAATGAAAGATTTTGTTATCTTATGAGAGCATTTATTATGACATTCAGAACAATGAGAATACAGATTGTCTTATTCACATTCTACAATCCATAATCATGTGAGCCTCTGTTCTGCCATGCTTGAGATAAATTTACTATTACACGATAAATATATATTACCAAACTGAACAGTACTACCTGATGATCTCATTTTCTTCACAATATAACATTCAGATTGTTGATTTGAAAGCATATTCTTTATTTCAAAAGTCTAAAAACAGTCATCCGATTCAATATAAAACTTTGAAAACATCTTGCAACTGAGCATACTCCAGATTTAAAATATAGATTTTTAAGTTAATTGTAAATGGTCTGACCTTTAATTAATTTCCATTTTTTTCTTAACAGTACTTTGATCTTTGGTAAAGAACAAACATAGCTTTATTGATTCTGTTAATAAATATTTCTTTCTTAATTGATTTATTTCTCAGTTCAGTTCAGTTCAGTTGCTCAGTCGTGTCCAACTCTTTGCAGCCCCATGGACTGCAGCACACTGGGCCTCCCTGTCCATCACCAACTCCCAGAGTTTGATCAAACTCATGTCCATTGAGTCAGTGATGCCATCCAATCATCTCATTCTCTGTCATTGCCTTCTCCTGCCTTCAACCTTTCCCAACATCAAGATCTTTTCAAATGAGTCAGTTCTTCACATCAGGTGGCCAAAGTATTGAAGTTTCAGCGTCAACATCAGTCCTTCCAATGAACACCCAGGACTGATCTCCTTTAGGATGGACTGGTTGGATCTCCTTGCAGTCCAAGGGACTCTCAAGAGTCTTCCCCAACACCACAGTTCAAAAGCATCAATTCTTCAGTGCTCACCCTTCTTTATAGTCCAACTCTCACATCCATTCATGACTATTGGAAAAACCATAGCCTTGACTAGATGGACTTTTGTTGGCAAATGTCTCTGCTTTGGGTCATAACTTCCCTTCCAAGGAGTAAGCACCTTTTAATTTCATGGCTGCAGTCACCATCTGCAGTGATTTTGGAGCCCAAAAAATAAAGTCTGACACTGTTTCCACTGTTTCCACATCTATTTCCCATGATGTGATGGGACCGGATGCCATGATCTTAGTCTTCTGAATGTTGAGCTTTAAGCCAACTTTTTCACTCTCCATCTATCCTTTTTAAAGGATGTAGTTCAGGGAATGACAGTTCAAATACTCATGTGAATTTTCCCCAGTTTTCCAATGCCCCACATCCATACTGATCTCAGACTTTATATTCTGTGAAATCATTTACAAGGACTAAAGGTCCTCCAAATGGTTAATGCTGAAAGAAAATCTTGCAGGTTATTTTTCTCTCCTCCAGTGTTAGGGACACAACTTACAGTAAGAAGCCAAGTGCTTCAAAGGAAGTGTCCAACAGGGCCTCTGTACAGGTAATAAAATAACAAATCAAGCAAAGACTGTCAGCAAAACAATATTTGCATTTAATGTGGGCTAGCTAGCTGAAACACAAAAATAATCAATAAAAATAATTAAACAATTTTAAAATTTGTCATCCAATATTCAAATCAAAAGCTTATAGTAAGGCACTTTATCTGAAAAAAAAAAAAAGAGCAGCCTAGCTTTACAGATTTGTAGCAAACAAGGAGCATCTCTTCTGTCCAGGTTAAGCAAGAAGCAGACAAGTGAGCATCAATGTGCCTCAACCAAATGGAACCTAAAAAGCAGCCCTTTAACAACAGTCCTTATCTTTAACTCCCCTTCTTCTTCATCTAATTTCTCAATTTTTATTTCCAACATTCTTCCCTCCTGTGATTGGCTGAAATAGTGCTAAACTGCTAGACTACAAATGATTATTTAATGCTGATCCATATGGTATTCTTAGCATAGTGCTTCAATATTTGAAATCCAAATTTAATTTTGAAAAATTTAATATCTGTATACAATGTACCAGAGAAGACATATATAACCACCTTAAAGAAGAAATGACTTCAAGTTCTACAATATTTGATTGTACTTGAATTGACAGTTTTAACAGAGATCTTAAAATATCTGCATTCAAAATTGTGTTGGTCAGCCCCCAAAACACTAAAAAATAAATCACAGAGGCTTATATTGGCAGTGCAATCCAGCTTTGTCTAGAAGAGGCAAACACTTAGCCAAACACCCTGAAAATTCCATTCCTATTGTGGAAGTAGATATACCAATCTAAATCTATTTATTATTTGACTTTCTTCTTCCTCTTCCTCTGCTTTTTTCTCTTCTTCTTCCTTGTCCTTCTCCTTCTACTTGTAGACTCACCAATTAGATGCCCAGATAGGACTATCCAAAGTGAGTAAGTCTGCTTGTAAGGCTGATCTATGAGTTATATTTCTCACTCTAAATTAACAAGATGGTATTCCAACTCCATATCAGTCACCCTGAACAATGGATTCACTCCTTGTGTGTGACTGAAATCAAGTTTTTGAGACTGGGAGGCTGAGGACCAGATTGGACTGTGTTCAGTTCCACAAAGACTCTCCCATTGTAGAAACATCTTGAGAAAAGACATTGTTGATTATGAACATTGTTCTTTCCATTTTGAAACTTTTATTGACATAAGCTTTTAACACAACTTTACAAAGATAGAGAATTTTCACTACGATATAAAGTTCAACTCTCTCCTTGTGTCAAAGAACCTAGACAAACATGGTTTTTGGTTTTGGGGTTTTGTTTCTGGGGGGGGATCAGTATCACATTTTAATATGTTTCACATTGCCTCTACAATGGTGTTGAATGTTTAAGAAATTTTCACTTTTCTACAAATGAGATTGCTAGCTTTAAGCAACAGCAAAATGATATCCCATTTCACCAGCCTCAGCACTTGTGTAAAACAAAATGAGCTTTTGGACCATATCAAACCTCCATATGTCCAGGCAGTGTTTATCTTAATTTGGAACATTAATTACTGAATGGGAAAAAATACATAGAGTAACAATTAAAGGCCAGAAACCAGTGAAAATTCCTAACCTGAATTTTCAGGCTCAGGTAAAGAAAATGTTATTTCTGAAGTGACATCAGTTATCAGGAACTAAACCATGCATATAGGGAAAGGGTTACAACTGACAAAAAAACTTTCCAGAAATGTGTCCTTCATATCCAAAGTCCTAAAAGACTTCGTAAAACTCCGCCCAACCCCTACAGCATTCAGGAATACTGACAGACAACAGGAATTTTGCAGAAGGCACTAGTAGAAGGTGTCACTTCTAACTTTTCCAATAATGTTTAATTCTTACCCTTAGTAACAAAAACATGTCTGGCATAATACATGTATTACAGAAACCCCTGTATTTGAACGACTCAGCTTAACACAATAGAAGCCAAAAGCCTGAGCGCTCCTAGCAGTAGCTGCTGCAGCTCTGATTCTGGCTGTGTGTGGATAGGATGTGAGGGATGTAAATGGCTTCATCTCTGATTGGTGATGGGCAGGACTCAGAAGCAAATGAGGCACACATCAAGACGACAAGCAAAGAAAAGGACCCAGTCTAAACCTACATCTGCTCTGTTCATCCTAAGACTGTCACCAGTATTCTAGACAAGGAGAATGAGCTTTTACTATGAGATATTTACTCTAGATATACCTGTATGTGCATGCTTGATAGCCTCAGTCATGTCTGACTCTTTTGAGACCCCATGGACTGTAGCCCACCAGGCTCCTCTGTCCATGGGATTCTCCAGGCAAGAATACTGGAGTGGGTTGCCATATCCTCCTCCAGGGGATTTCCTGACCCAGGAATGGAACCAGAGTCTCCTGTGGGTCTTGCATTGCTGGCAGATTCTTTACCACTGGCCAGTGGGGAAGCCCAGATATACCCGTACATAAGTTAACTAGATATATCTGTATAAAAATTAAATATATGTAAATATTCTTACCTATTAGTTAACTGGACATAATTCTTTAGTGCATATTTTGAGATGAGCTTTCTTCAGGTTAAAAGCAAACAAGTAAACAAATTTAGGATGTTGATGAGTGCTATGCAATAAGAGTATTATAAAAGAGAATAGCAGAATCAACAGGGAACTTACTGCAGACTGAGTGTTCAGGAAAGACCTCGTACGTGACCATTAAGCTGAGCTCTGTAAGGGCTCAGAGAAAAAGCAGGAGAAAAACAGATTTCTAGGCAAGAGAGGTATAAGAAGGATCTAAGGCATCAAAAACTCAACACACTCAAGGAACTGCGTGTAGGCCATCAGGGACAACCAGAGTGACTGAAGTGCAGACACTGATAGACAGAGGAGCCGAAATGCAGCGGGAGAATTTGGTCAGGCAGCAGACACAAAGGCCTGAGGGGCCAGGTCAAGGGGCTTGGACTTTATTCTCTGCACGCTGGGAAACTGCTGAAGACATTTAAGCAAGAGACTAACATGATTTAATCACTGTCACTGCTATCTGGGGAATGGATTTATGAGGACACAGTAAGCAGGAAGACCAATTAGAAACTTATCATAGTGAAAATAAACTCCACAGGGAAAAAAAGAGATAATAATGGATTAGCACCAGATAAAGGCAGATGAAACAGAGATATAGGCAGGTTCCAAAGTTCTTTCAGATATTAAATTGACAGGAATTGGTTATTCATTTGGTGAAGGGGTGAGAAAAGGAGCAGTAGCAAAAACGACTTACAGGCAATGGGCTTGAGCCAGGGAAGGGTAAAGGAACAGCATTCAGGTCTATCAGACAGACCCAAACACAATGATACTCTGGGGAAACGAGTCACAAAAAAAAATCACCTTCAGAACGAACATAGATAGAGACTATTTTCCTTAAGGTGTGAGTTCTCTGAAATATGTCATACATTTGAAGAACAGACTGGGGAAGTATTGGTATTGTCTAGTTCTTTGAGGAATCTTTCCAATCCTTTCTATCAAGCTTGAATAATATTAATCTGGGGTTTTTAGAGAGTTAAATAACTGTTTTCTTTCCCCTGGATTTGGAACCAACTGAAAATAAGACACAAAAAATAAAAACAAAAAACAGCCCGTCAGAGATCAATAGGGCTTATCACAGAACTAGGCGTTGGATCTATGGTCAAAGGCTGGCTAAAACTCCCCACAATCCACATGCCATCCCCCATTCTAGCCTTAGGACAGCTCAAAGATGGTAAACTGTAGGTCTTAAAAGCAGACAAGGCTTCCCAGATGCACTGCCCTGCACTAGCCCAAGGCAGAGAGGGAACACAAGGGAGAAAGTCCCCAATACTTAACATCTTTTATTTTTCTCCATTCAGTTGGGAATCAATTATTAAAGGAGACCAGACCCTTGTCACCCTCAAATAAGATTACCTGCCTGCCCTGTCTCGGAAGTTGTGAATGTGCCTTACTCTAGCTTACCAGAAATATCACTGAATGAAAATGAAGATTCAAATTGATTGCAAGTCCCTTCTCGGTCATACCACTCATTTGCCCTGGGTTCTGGGGAGTAATTTAATCCCTGTTAGGGATAAAACATGATAATGAAAAAGAAGTGCTTTAGAATTGCAGAAGATATAAGCTTTATTCTTGAAGAGTTTGCCAGAGTCACTTCCCACTTTATGTATCTTGAAAAGTGTGAGACCCTTTAGCATCTCAATATGCTTCCCTGGTCAATTAAACTTGCAAGTATCATTTCTTCACCTCTGAAATGACAGACAGTACTTGGAGGTCTTCAGTCTTTTTCTAAACAGTGGAACCCTTTCTTCAGATACCATTAGAGTTGGAAGACCAGTATGTGAAAACACTAGAACTAAGTGATCTTGGAGAGACCTGGAGTTCTGGGTTCATCAGAGAACATCTTAGGACTCCAAGCAACATTTTAGGACTGCCTTTCTGAAATTCTGTAACCCTGTAACTGCCACCCTCTCACTTCTTAGTAACAAAGTATCTATGTGTCCAAAGAACCAGACAGTGGCTCTTCCCCTTGACAGCATATTGAAAGAAGCACACCACTTGTTCATTGATGGCAGATGAAAAAAAAAAGTCTAAAAGCAAACAGGTGAGGTGATGGGGACCCTCTCAAAGGAAAAAAAAAAAAAAAGATGAGAATTACCAAGGATATATTTGATTGAGAATTAAAACTCTAACAGAACCAAATTTCATTTCATTTCATTCATTATCATGGGTGGTTTTAGTACAAGTTTGTATTATTTTTTTTAACTCTATGTCCTTGCTTCTTTTGACTCTTATGATTTGTGAAATCCTTTTACATCTGAAGTTCTTTGCTGTTCCCCATGCCATGTGCTCAGTCGCTCAGTCAAGTCTAACTCTTTGTAACTCTTTGCAGTTCCACAGGAACAATTAAAAAAGAAAACAGAAACTTCTGGAGAGATATACAAACAGGATACACGTCAGAGTACTGATGCTCCTGGTTTCAGGAATTCTCATTTAATTCAAATGTTGGTTTAGTCCTGTATTGAATTATACTGTATTATCCCATTATATGACAAAGCATCATTTAACAGGAAGTCATACTCTTTTGTTATGTTTGCATTTCATTTCCATGCTACCTTTTAGAAAACAAGTAATAAGTGGAAGCAGAACAGGTATTTGTGATTACTCATGAGTTTGCTTTCACATAATTTAATAGCCACAGATTTTTAATATTTATAACACATGTTGAAAGGATTTAACATATGTAGTGATCTTCACCAAGTAACTCCATACTCTTCTTGAATACAAAGATGCAAATTTTGTCACCATTTATGCAACCTGTTAAAAATATTGCTATTAATTCATGTGAATGATTTTTCCTCTAAAATTTTAATTAAAACACAAATGCTTTCCACACTTCTATCTGCAGTATCCAACACATGCATTTTTAAATACTGACTGATCAGTTGAATAAGAGGGGGTTTCTTTATAAGTGAGGTGCTTTCTTATACCTGAAATTTTCCACAGAACAGTTATTTTTGTGTAAAAGGCCATTCAAAAGCTAAATAACCATCACACTGCAGGCTCTTAATGACAATTCTTTTTATATCTCTCTGTATTTCTAAATGTGCTGTAATAAGAAAAAGAGGAGTAGAAATATTCTAAGGTAAATAGGAATAATAGCACCCATAACCAGAATTTGAGAGAAAACCATGTCATAAGTAAAATCACCATTAATGAGAAGCAGAAGCATCAGAAATGTCCTATCACAAATGCATAACTTAGGACTTCTGCAAGAGCTGTTATTTGATGCAGAACACTTGACTATCAATTATAATGATAGCTAGTAATTCTTTTTCCATTCCTAAATCTAAATTAATCCAAAGCTATCTAGCATAATACAACTGAGAATGTTGTCATATATTTTGAAATTTTACATTCTAAAATAAGTTTTAAAAATTTATTGAAATACTTCTTTAATTGGCTAACTTTTTCTTCATAATAATAAAAAAATTGAAATAATACAATATAATAATGTAACAGTTTTCCAGAATCTTTAAAAACAAAACACACACACATATCCTTTGTTCTTTAAAAACATTCTTCACAGGCAAATTTTCAGCTGTGTCATTTTTGTTAATATAGGTAATTATAATGTTTCATATTCTTTCACGGTCCTGTTTTCTTAATAATACTAGGAATTAATCAGTAATTATGGGCTATTACAAAGAAAAAACGGAGATTTCTCTAGATCCATTTTTTGAAACAGAAGAGTGCATTTTTCTGAAGGAATGAAATAGAAATGTTTGATTAACTGACACTCAGAAATCATTCCTGAGCAATCTGTTAGAATTTCTTTCCCTTTACAATGTTTTCTGTTCTTTGCTATCAAGAACTATGAATCATAATTTCTGGCAGCTAAAACCAGAGGGGTGATAGGCTTTATTAGCATTCTAAAAATATGCATGTCCTAATGCTCTCTTAAAATATGTCTTCTCAGAGATGTTTCAGATTTTCTCAGCCAAACAAGATGACATTAAGGAAGACCCTGGCATGAAGATTTGCTTGTTTTAGTTTGCTTAACAATGTAACCACAGCACAAAAATATTGCTACTAAATGGCAAATAAGTTATTCTGTCACATTCTGACCTATTGCTTTTTAATATCACATGATGAACTATTGAAGCATTTAAGATCATTCACATTTGAAGACAAAAAATTAAAGCTATGTGAGAAGTAGTTCTTTTTAGGATAAGAAAGTATTCCCTCTTTCTGTTTTAAGGAAGTCTGGTCAAAATGATTTCAGTCTAAACTAGTTAGCCTAAACTAAATAAAGCAATGACAAACCTAGACAGCGTATTAAAAAGCAGAGACATTACTTTGCCTACAAAGATCCATATAGTCAGAGCTATAGTTTTTCAATCCACGTATGGATGTGAGAGCTAGACAATAAAAAGGCGGAGCACCAAACAATTGTTGCCTTTGAATTGTGGTGTTGGAGAAGACTCTTGAGAGTCCCTTGAACTGCGAGGAGATAAAACCTATCAATCCTAAAGGAAATCAGTCCTGAATATTCACTGGAAGGACTGGTGCTGACACTGGAGCTCTGATACTTCTGGCCAACTGGTGCGAAGAGCAGGCTCATTGGAAAAGATTCTGATGGTAGGAAAGACTGAAGGCAGGAGGAGAAGGGGATGACCGAGGATGAGATGGTTGGATGACATCACCGACTCAATGGACATGAGTTTGAGCAAGCTCCAGGAGATGGTGAAGGACGGGGAAGCCTGGTGTGCTGCAGTCCATGGGGTTGCAAAGAGTCGGACACAATTGAGCAACTGAACAACAACAAATAGAACTATTGAGAACAATTAACAGTTTAAATCAATACAGGATAATGTGTCTATATCAATAGCTGATAAATTTCTGGGGGGGGAAGTGCTACTAATATGTTACTTGTATTAAGCATTCCACAAGAAAATTTGATTTTATTTGCCTTTTCCTTATGAAAGTTTACTGCAGGATGGGGAAAAATTTCCTAAGAGATACAATATCTGGCAACCTATTTAGCTGACTCTCAATAAAAAATGAGTAGGATGCAGAGGTCAGATATAAGTCAAAAGAGGATGTCTTATTATTCTGATATTACACCTTTGAGGCAAAGGCCTAATACCTCTACAGAAAATAAAAAGCAACGAAATGAACACTTTTCTCTGCTAGAGACAGTGAAATGACAAAGGTCATATAATTATATCTCTTGTCTGCATTGTTTCACTCTTTTCTCTTTTTTAATAGAAAACAACAAATTGACCAAAGAAATACTGCTTACTAACTTACTTCATGTAACTAGTATATTTATACACTTCCAAAAATATAGTACACTTTATGCAAAATAAGATGGAAATGTTTGATGAATCAGTGGGAAAATCTAAAGAATTATTTTAACTATGAAAGAACACAAAGAATTCTGGAAATAACTTTAAGACTGATATGAGTAAAAACGAAAAACTCTCCAAAGAGAATCTCTAGACTTGGAATTTAGAGAATTAACAAAATAGGAGACAGGAACAAAATATGGAGTGAGAATAAAAGTCTTACTATTATTTTATACCAAAATCATGACTAAAGAAGGCAATGGCAACCCACTCCAGTACTCTTGCCTGGAAAATCCCATGGACGGAGGAGCCTGGTAGGCTGCAGTCCATGGGGTCGCTAAGAGTCAGACACGACTGAGCAACTTCACTTTCACTTTTCACTTTCATGCACTGGAGAAGGAAATGGCAACCCACTCCAGTGTTCTTGCCTGGAGAATCGCAGGGACGGGGAAACCTGGTGGGCTGCCATCTATGGGGTTGCACAGAATCGGACACGACTAAAACGACTTAGCAACAGCAGCAGCATGACTAAAAACCAAGTTTTATTTATTCCATTAGGCCAGCACAACCCAAAAATGTGTCTTGAAATATGAATTCTACCGTGAGGTTACAAATTTGGTAAAAAAAAAAAAAAAAAAAAAATCTGTAATCAAAAAATAGGGATAAACTGGATTAAGTAATATTAATGAGCCTCAATTATAGGATTTTTTTAGTCTTTAACATGCTAATGACCTTTATTACTCACGAAAAGAAATACATACCATGTTTCTCAAACTTATTTCACAGAGGAAATTAGGTTTAGATCTAGATCTAGAGTATAGCAACTCTAGGGAATTATTGCCCATAACTGTCTCAGACTGGAGTTTCCCAAGAATTTTTCTTTTTAATATAAATTTAAGTAATCATACTAATGAAGAAAAATAATTTTTCCTTCAATTTAGTTATTTAAACTTTTCCTTTTCATGATCTGCATGAACACTTTCTACACATTATAATTACTCTATTATAGTATCTCTTAGTCAACTTCTTCATAAACAAAGATAAAAAGTGTTAAACATACTATGTTATGTTAGACTTTATTCATGACAAAAGCACCAATCAGAGTGACTTGGGATCACATGGCTACTTGCTTTGATAGAAAATTTAAAACATGAAAACCAAAGGAACTTGATTCAAGATAGTGTACAGAACGTGAGTTAATTATCTATTGACCTGAGGCCCCCTTTAAAAAAAAAGTAATACACATTTAATATGTTTTAAAACATCATCAGTTGTGAGACATTGTGACTCAACAGATGTCAAGAAATGGGGTAAATGGACGTGTAAATAACAACAAAATACAATATATATACACATGCAAAAGCAAAATAGGTGACAAGCCATATGGCCAACCAAACCCTAGAATATGCACAAAGGATATGCAGTCTAGAAGAAAAGCAATCTGCAATGCAGAATTTCAAAAAGTCTGAACTCCCACCATGGGTGGGATGGAGAGAAGGAAGGAAAAAAAGCTAGTAGGCCAGAACGAAGAGGCATTGAAGGATGATTCTTTCCCGAAAAACTGTACCCCCAAAAACTCTCAGCAGTGGGCATTTTCAACCCCCAGGCAAAATATACAAATAGAGAAAAACAGTTCTTCTCAAAAAAGAATGAATGATCTCTTTGGGGAGAAAAAGGGCAATTATTCTGTGTGTGTGAGCACACTAATTAATAGCCTAAGAGAGCCTTGATGTAATTTTTTAAAAGGGAATAGAATGATATAAAAAAGGAACAAGTAAATAATTAGAGCTCTTCAAAATAATTTTTAATGTTTTTGCAAATAAAAAAGTTCATAAAAGTTTTAGAAAAGTAGAGGAATGCATAAAACAACCAAAAAAAAAAGATGTCCTCTCATAGTTAATATAAGAGAGGAAAACATTTAAATATAAAGGATTAACCAGTAATTCCAACATGTAACTATCAGAGATCAGAGGAAGAACAGACAAAAAGGAGGGAAGGAAGGAAACCATAGAAAATATAACCTTAGAGCTGTCAAGAGTAAGACTGAAAGTGTCTGCCAGGTGCCCAACAGAGTGAATAAAAAGGGAACCCCACCTAGACTTGCTAGTATGAGAAGTTAGAACACTAAGAATAAAGGTCTGATCCTAAATATGTTCACAGAGTCACTTATTAATAGAAATAATGATCAGGTTAGTATCAGATTTCTCATTGGCATTACAAGATGCTAAAAAACAATGGAAGAGTATTTTTAACCTAATATCTACAGCCATGCGTAAAAAGTCAATTTATCATAGGAAAAAACAAAGACATTTTACCAACATTCAAACATTCAGAAAATGTTTAGGCCCTTTCTAGGGTTTATATTAACCAAAATGAAAAAAGAAAACCTGAAAGGGTCAGGAAACTGTGCATTTAATTCAGAGGAGCATTGATGTGTACTCCCAGGCCAAGCTGGAGCAGAGAGATCAATGGCTTAAAAAAAAGTGGATGCTCACAGGGAATTGAGGGTGAGAGAATTTGGGCAGGTAATCAGCATTATCACTGATGAAGAGAGAACCTGAAGATCTAATAAAGTTAATTGGTTGAGGGTATTAAAGAGAAAACTTGTTTAATTTATCTCTGGAAACATGCTCTTTTGAATAGTAGAGAGATAACTGCATTGGATCTGTAAATGTGAAGAAATAAAAGTGATCCTAACAAGCACTATGTGTCTCTACAATGAATAATTAAGCTGCAATAACAGTCTAAAATGTGTTCATTGTTTTTTCAGTTTTTAGAATCAACATGTGTACAAATGACAGAAGACTTCTGTTATGTGTTACAGAATAGAAAGTCTATCCTATAAAGTACAAAAATATAAAAGTGCAATAACATCTATAATGTTGAATTAGGATTGTAAATATCAGTATTGCCATAATCTTAAATATATATGTAAAAACATGTATATATGCATTTATAATTATATTACATATAAAGATGCTTCCTTTATAATATATACATTATAAATGATATACATGAAAGATACACATATCTTTATCTCTATGTAAACATACATGTATGTGGGTACACATGTATACATATGTATATTAAAATAAATGTATGTGCTTTTATGTGCATGCATGCATGAGTGTTAGGTTGCTTCAGTTGTGTCCAACTCTTTGCGACCCCATGGACTGTACCCCAACAGGCTCCTCTGTCCATGGGAATCTCCAGGCAAGAATACTGGAGTGAATTGCCATGCCCTCCTCCAGGGGATCTTCCCAACCCAGGGATAGAACCCATGTCTCTTACGTCCCCTGCATTGGTGGGTGGGTTCTTAACCACTAGCACCACCTGGGAAGCTCACATATATGTACACATGTATATATATCTATAGGGAGATCATACATCTATTCCCTAGTTATGACTATTGAGAGAACCTAGAAACAATAATACCTACGAGGGATAATGAGCAGACTTAGTACCACGAACTTCATTTTCAAATATCATTGTCCAAGAATTCAAGGTAAATTCCAGGCTGCATCAAGAAAAGTGCAAGATAAGCCTGAAACATTTCAACATGGCAGAAAATGGAAGTTCTCAAAGAATGATGAGAATATATCAAAGAACATCTCATGGGACTTTTCTTTTGTTAGCTAAATTTGAGCATCAAAATAACGTTAGTATTTAATAACTAAGCAAAGGAAGAACCCATAAACCCACACTAATATAAATAAACAATTAAACATCTTCTAAATAAGGGCATGACTGACATAGAATCGGGGCAGCAGAAAGTGAGGGGCAGTAAAGGAAAAGAACAGCACCACATCTTACAAAATAAAGGCCGGTAATACTGTCTAAGAATGATGTGACAAGGTGTAATCCTTTGTTTGAAATTATAGAAATGAGCAAAGATAGAGTTGTGAATGTAATTATATTAGGAATGTTATGGTCTGAATGTTTATGACTCTCCAAAATTCACATGTTGATATCCTGACCCCCAAAGATGACATATTAGGAAATGGAGCCTTTGGGGGGATTCTTAGGTCATGAAGGTGGAGCTCTTAAGAAAGAGACTCCCCAGACCTTCTTGGCCCCTTCCACCATGTGAGGTACAACAAGAGGGTGTTTTTATGATGTGTTTTTTTTTTCTATCCTGATAGTTTTTCACCTACCAGTATCATTATATTTCACATGAGCTTTTTGTAGGAAGCATGTAGTTGAGCCATATTTTTAATCCACTCTAAAGTCTGTCTTTTAATTTTGGCAGTTGAACTTTTCATTTATTGATCATTTTTGGCATATTTAGATTTAGGCTCTACCATTGTATTGTTTTGTTTTCCTCTCTGTTGTTGATTCTCTCTTGTCCTTTTCCTCCCTTCTTTTGCATTATTTGAATATTTTTTAGTATTCTATTCCAGTGGATTTTTAAATTACTCTTTGTATATTTTGTTTGTTTTTAGTGGTTGCTCTATGATTTACAGTACATATTTAACTGCTTAATTAGAATGACTATTTTACCACTTGAAATGTAATGTAGATATCAGATCACTTTACCCCTCCCCTTTATGCTTTAATGGCTTTATATATTACATCTATGTTCATTAAGAATCCCTTCAGATGATGTTATAATTTTTGCTTTCAATTCCCAACAATATTTTAAAGAACTAGAGAAAAGATGTATCTATTATGTTTCCTCAAATATTTACAATTCTTTTTGCTCTTCTTTCATTGCACCTATTCCACATTGCTTTCTGGTATAATTCCCTCCTGTTTGAGAACTTCCTTGGGCAATTCTTGTGACACAGATCTTCTGGACACAAATGTTCTTAGCTTTCCTTCACATGAGAATGTTATTTCACTTTCATTCATGAACTACATTTTTTCCCCTCAATATAGAATTCTAGATTGACAGTTCTTCACTTTCAGCATTTCAACATTTCTTACAAAAATGTTCATATACTTTTTTCTGGCCTCCAAGATTTCTGATGAGAGATCTGCAATTATTTGAATCTCCTGTAAGGAAAACATTGTTTTTCTCTAGCTGCTTTTAAGATATTTTTTGTTTGTTGTTAGTTCTTAGCACTTTGATTAGTGTTTCTTGGTCTAAATTTCCTTGAGTTTATCCTGTTTTAGTCTTACTGAGCTTCTTGAATCTTTAAGTTTCTTTCAGCATATTTGGGAAATTTTCAGCTAATATTTCTTCAAATATTTTTTACTCTAGTAAATTATTTCTCCTCATTTTCTAGGATTCCTATAACATGAATATTAGACACTTTGTTATTGCCCTGAGGCTCTGTTTCCTGTTTCTTTTTCTCTTAGATTTCATAATTTCTACTTAATTATCCTCAAGTTCACTATTTCCTCTTTCATCTCCAATCAGCTCTTGAGCTCATATAATGAAGACTTTTATTTGTTTGTTTGTTTATTGAAGAGTTTCTGTTTTGTTTGCTAATTTTTTTTTTTTTTTGCAGAGTTTGGGTTCTTATAATTTTAATCCTAAAACTTCCATTTGGTAATTGTTAATATCAACAGTACATGAACCGAGAACTTCCAGATGTTCAAACTGGATTTAGAAAAGGCAGAGGAACCAGAGATCAAATTGCCAACATCCGTTGGATCATAGAAAAAGCAAGAGAATTCCAGAAAAACATCTACTTCTGCTTTATTGACTACACCAAAGCCTTTGATTGTGTGGATCACAACAAACTGTGGAAAATTCTTAAAGAGATGGGAATACCAGAACACCTTACCTCCCTCCTGAGAAATCTGTATGCAGATCAAGAAGCAACAGTTAGAACCAGACGTGGAACAACAGACTATTTCCAAATTGGGTAAGGAGTATGTCAAGGTTGTATATTGTAACCCTGCTTATTTAACTCATATGCAGAATATATCATGTGAAATTCTGGGCTGGATGAAGCAGAAGCTGGAATCAAGATTGCCGGGAGAAACATCAGTAACCTCAGATATGCAGATGACACCACCCTTATGGCAGAAAATGAAGAGGAACTAAGAGCCTCTTGATGAAAGTGAAAGAGGAGAGTGAAAAAGTCGGTTTAAAGCTCAACAATCAAAAAAAATGAAGATCAGGCATCCAGTCTGATCACTTCACGGCAAATAGATGGAGAAACAATGGAAACAGTGACAGACTTTATTTTCTTGGGCTCCAAATTCACTGAAGATGGTGACTGCAACCATGAAATTAAAATATGCTTGCTCCTTGGAAGAAAAGCTACGACAAACCTAGAGAGCGTATTAAAAGCAGAGACATTACTTTGCCAACAAAGGTTCATCTGGTCAAAGCTATGGTTTTTCCAGTAGTCACGCATGGATGTGAGAAAGTGAAAGAAAGTGAAAGTCCCTCAGTGATATCCGACTCTTTGCAACCCCATGTACTATACAGTCCCTGGAATTCTCCAGGGCAAAGTGCTGGAGTGGGTAGTCTTTCCCTTCTGCAGGGTATCTTCCCAACCCAGGGATCAAGTCCAGGTCTCTCACACTGCGGGTGGATTCTTCCCTGCTGAGCCACAAGGGAGGAGTTGGACCTTAAAGAAAGCTGAGCGCCAAAGAATCAATGCCTTTGAACTGTGGTGTTGGAGAAGACTTTTGAAAGTCCCTTGGACTGCGAGGAGATCAGACCAGTCCATCCTAAAGGAAATCAGTCCTGAATATTCACTGGAAGGACTGATGCTGAAGCTGAAACTCCAATACTTTGGCCACCTGATGCAAAGAACGGACTCATTAGAAAAGACCTGATGCTGGGAAAGATTGAAGGCAGGAGGAAAAGGGAACGACAGATGATAAGATGGTTGGATGGCATCACCGACTCAATGGACATGAGTTTGAGCAAGCTCCAGGAATTGGCGATGGACAGGCAAGCCTAGCATGCTGCTGTCCATGGAGTCATCACAAAGAGTTGGACACTACTGAGTGACTGAACTGAACTGAATATCTTTGAGGTTTTGCTTAGACTTTCTGTACATTTGCTTAAAGAGTGTTCATTCTTACTTCTTTGAGCACTTTTACAATAGCTGTTTTACTGTCATTGTCAGGTAATTCCAACAGCTTAATTATCTCAGCATTGTTATCTGTGCATTGTCTTTTCTCATGTGAAGTGGGATTCTTTTTGCCAATTAATTATCCATTATTTTCCAGACACTTTGAACATTATCATATGAGACTCTAAGTCTTATTTAAATCTCATGGAAAATGTTGATATTTTGCTTTAGCAGGCAATCAACCCACTTGGGTTCAGGCCCCATGTTCTGACTAGCCATCTGTGGTTTGTGGTATCAAGATACATTCCAGTTTCCCATGCCTTTCAAGTGCTATTTCCACCTGTCCTGTGTGTTTGCCACCCAGTGGCCAGACTAAGACATGGGCAATTGCCCACCAATTAGTTCCATTCTCAAAGAATCTTGTAAATTAGATCCATGCACATGCAGCTCAAGTGAGTCCAGAAGTTCATAAATAATTTAATAGGGTTGCTTTCTCTATTGTTATATATTTATGATCCCTCTTGATACTTTCTGATGCCCTGGGACTCCCTTTTTAGTTCCACAGAAATCTTGGGCTTTAGTTAACTACTCTGACACTAACATCCTGTGGCTGCCCTTTTATATCAAGCAACAGGAGGACAGAGAATAACAAAGAAAACAAAGTATCAAATGCTCATATCCCTCAAGGTTTGAAGCACCTGTGGGCCCCTGCAGTCACCACTGCTGCTACCAAAATATCTCTTTCTTTCTTTCTCTTGAAACCTGAACTGGAAAGCTTCACCCCAGATTCTCTCTCTTAGTCTGACGCTTACTTCCATGTATTCGACTACTTGGATCTAGGGTAAGGTATACTAAAGGGGAAAAATATGGTAAACTCATTGACGGGTCATTGGTACTTTACATTATAGTGAGAACCTCAAAGAGTTGTTCTATACATTCTGTTCAGGTTTTACAGCTGTATTCATTGTGAGTGACAGGTTGAAGTATGTTTAGTCCATCTTACTCAGGGCTGAAACTCCAGTGCTTTGGCCACCTCATGCAAAGAGTTGACTCATTTGAAAAGACCCTGAAGCTGGGAAAGATTGAGGGCAAGAGGAGAATGGGACGACAGAGGATGAGATGGTTGGATGGCATCACCGACTCAATGGACATGGGTGTGAGTAAACTCCGGAGTTGGTGATGGACAGGGAGGCCTGGCGTGCTACAATTCATGGGGTCGCAAAGAGTCGGACACCACTGAGCGACTGAACTGAACTGAACTGAACTCAGAACTGGAACCCATGAATAGTTATTCTTTTTCTTTTTTTTTTAAGTGAAGCTTAAAAAAATTACCTTGCTAGCAATTCGTTGGAGTTTCCCAGGTGGCGCTAGTGGTAAGGAACCCACCTGCCAACGCAGGAGACATAAGAGACATGGATTCAGTCCCTGGGTTGGGAAGATGCCCTGGAGGAAGGCATCGCAACCCACTCTAGTATTCTTGCTTGGAGAATGCCACGGACAGAGGAGCCAGGCAGGCTACAGTTCATAGGGTTACAAAGATTGCAACATGACTGAAGTGACTTTACCTGCGTACCCAATTACTTTAGATCAAAAGGCTGTCTATGGAAAAAATACTAAAGAAAGAAAGCAATAGGAATTTAGGAATCCCCTGGCAGTCCAGGGGTTAGGACTGGCACTTCTACTGCAAAGGGCCTAGGTGCTCAATCCCTGATCAGGGAACCAAGATAAGATCCCAAAAGCCTTGCAAGCAGACAAAAAAAAAAAAAAATGGAGAGACAGAAAGGCAAGAAAGAAAGAAAAGGAGGGATGGAGGGAGGGAAGACCAAGGATAGAAGAAGAGAGAGGGAGGGAAGATAGATAGATATTAATCTCAGACGTCTGACTGGAGGGAAATGAAGACAATCTTTAAGAAATGATAAATTATTTTCTTTGTTTGAGAAAGAGACTATTGTGAGGAAGTCAAATTCCCTAAATGTATGTGTAGAAGTTATATTCTTCATCAAATTATTTGTGTCATCAAGTGGAATAGAAATACTACTTTGGTTTTTTTTTTCTTGTTTTAAATTAAAAATACAAAAATTTAATGCTTATACTGGAAACTTTAGGAGTTAAGGTAGGGAAAGCCGCCTTTCAAAAAGCTTTCAAGAAATGAATTTCCAGGTGTTATTAAAATGAAGGATGAAGCAGAATATAACCTTAGGAGAGGGAATTGGATGTATAATTTTAAAATATATCCTTAGTTTTTTTTTAGTAAACTGAAATACACTGAGAGTAGAAGTATTAACTTTAAGAGATATTTTAACTCAATTATGAAAAATATATAAAATGTTTTTGTGTTTATACATTTACAGCTTGTGATATAATTTTATATATATATAAAGATTAGAAATCTCTATTCATTATGAACTGTTTTAATCTTAAAAGCATATTTAAATTAAATGGTAAACCTACTATAGCACTATTCATGTTGATGAGACTCTTATGAATAAATGACTCAACTTGTAAATTTAAAATATATCATTTTTTTCTATACATTTTTCCTGTTCTATTATGTTCTTCTTAAAATGGGCAAACCAGAGTAAAATCTATAGTACTCTGGAACAAAACGTTGAACAAGGATAAAGTAAAATTTCCATATTGTACATCACTTTAGATGTTGTGGAAAGAGGGACTTTTAAGGGATACTGTTAATATAGAAGCCAAGAAATATGTAAATCTTGTCTTGGCCCAGCCACTTCTCATTCCCACCGTGTCCCTATGGAAATCTATGTATAAATAAAAATGGCAGAGCAAGGCAAGTTAACCTTCATTATTCACTTGAACTTTGGTCCCAATGACTAAGCAGATTCAGAACTCTAGTTGGCTGAGTGGGACAAATGGGAAGCTCCTTTCTCAGAAGCTAAACAGAGGAATAAACTAAAGTATACTGAGTGACCTATGATGTCGTCTAAGCTCACATTAAAATCTTAGATTTTACCACTGATTGCAATATGGGCTGGTTTTGAGACCATCTTTTCTGAAAGGAAAGGTGAGAGTATTTGTCCGTAAACTTAAGACATCTGCCCCATTATTCCTGCTGCTGCTGCTGCTAAGTCGCTTCAGTCACGTCCGACCCTGTGCGACCCCATAGACGGCAGCCCACCAGGCTCCCCCGTCCCTGGGTTTCTCCAGGCAAGAACACTGGAGTGGGTTGCCATTTCCTTCTCCAATGCATGAAAGTGAAAACAAAAAGTGAAGTCGTTCAGTCGTGGCCGACTCTTAGCGATCCCATGGACTGCAGCCCACCAGGCTCCTCTGGTCACGGGATTCTCCAGACAAGAGTACTGCAGTGGGGTGCCATTGCTTCTCCGCCAGTATTCCTAGGCCAGGACAAAAGCCTGAGGTCTATCTGCCTGGTGGGAAGAAGAAAGTTTCCAAAGAAAGAAAGTAAAATAACAGCGAATGTGGAGTGAGAAGTAAAATGAGAGAGATAAGACCAGGGATAGCCTTAGGTCTGATACTCCAGTTCCCTTCTTAGAATCAGTTTTGGAGTATTGAACTCAACTAATCCTTTGGGAAGACATACGAACTGAAATAAAAGCAACGAGAAGACTTTCTTCTGGAGGAACACACTACTTTTCAGGTATTGGCCCAGCATTTCCTCAAATTTTTTTTTCTTTTTTTTCATCTTTCAGAATTATGTCCATACAGCAGCTCTCAGATCCCTATCCTTCATTATAATCAAATACTCAAGTTTTCCCTGGTGACTCAGTGGTAAAGAATCCTCCTGACAATGCAAGAGATGCTGGCTCAATCCCTGGGTCAGGAAGATCCCCTGAAGAAGGAAATGACAACCCACCCCAGTATTCTTGTCTGGGAACTCCCATGGACAGAGAAGCCTGGCAGGCCATAGTCCATGGGGTTGCAAAAGAGTTGGCCATGACTTAGCGACTAAGCAATAACCACCAAAGCTTCATCTTTAAAAACAGAGATTTGGTTGTTTTAAATTATATTCATGTCCTTGTACTGATTAACAGAGAAATTAATTGGTGGTTCACTTTTCTGTCAACTTTCACAGCAGATCTTTCACCTATTTCTTTCTATAACTTTGCATTTTGCTGTGTATAAGTTTCCTAGTGCTGCTGTTACAAATTACTACAAACTTGGTGGTTCTAAATCTGCAAGCTTAATTAGATCTAGGAATTAGATATGAGAACTTGCATGCTCACCTTGGTGACCTGAGTCAAATTTCTGCCCACTAAAATTTTTCCACATAAAAGAAGCAACACATATCCAGTAAACTGTATATCCATTTCATTTCTACGCATTCCATGATAGATGAATCATTACCACAAGTCCCTGTGGGTCAAATACTCCGCCACTTTCTTTTTGCAGCTTATCCAGGTGTTGCACTCATCTTGTCTCTGCTAGTTAAGCACTGACACACAGCCTCTTCTATCCTGTGGTCTCATTATTCCATTGAAAAATGGAAGTCTAGTACCAGTATGGCCTCTCCTACTAAGATCACCAGCCTGCAGAGGACAGCCACTGCAGAGGCTGGAGTTTTCCTTGTCAACGCATCGCTGAATGTTCAGCTGAAGGGGGCTTTTTCTAGGGAGCATGGTGAGTGGGTAGATAAGCAGATTCTGTATAATGTACTCATCCCAACATTCACACTTCTCTAAGCCTTTGAACTCTTTTTCACCACAGCATTTCAGGGAAATTCCAACATTTCTTCCTCATTGACACTAGGCCACCTTTGAGTCTAATCTTCAGTCCACCATATTTATATTATTCTCAGGCAGGTGAGCCAACATAAAGAATCTCCAAACATAGGTAAAGGCAACTATGTAAATAAAGTTGACCCAATCTAATCATCTATTTTTCTTCCTCGACTTAACACCCTTAGAAGCTACTTTTACATATGGTACACAGACTCCTACTGATACAACTTGACAAGGTCGTAAAACAATTTCCTCCCCAGCCATTGTAGCTCTTTTTCTGGGCTCTCCTGTGTACCCTTATTCTATTATTAAATGATTGTGTGGTCTTAGACAAGTCACTCCATATACCTATTTCATAGGGTTAATGAATGGAATAAATAGAGCTCCTGCACAGACCCTAAGACATAAAAAGTACACAGAGCATAAGAGTTTCTTCCCTCCTCTAAGGATCAATCTTGAACCAAATCCCGAGATACAAACAAAAAGAATCAACAGAGAATTCAACCAATTTAAGTCACCAAGATTCCTTCTAACTTAGGGCTAAGGAAATCTTAAATATGATTTAAAAAAAAAAACTATTTCAGTTTATGTTAGCCTATCTTACACATAGCAAACACTTCAAAATATTATTTGTAGAATTAAATCCTTATTCAAAATTTGCATCTGTGCAACTGTCCTTAGAGTTTATTCTCCTTCAAGCATTTATGTCCAAAGAAAAAAATCTACAGTTTTTCCAGATATACCAGTAAAAGACAAATGCATCATAAATTGGTATTTTAATTACTCATGAGTGGGATTGATGCTGAGCCTTGAGTATACTTAACAGGTTTTGTTTTTCATGAAAGCCTTCATTTCCATTGACATTGGCAATCAGATTATGAATCTTAGCTCCAGTGCAATAATTATGTCAAACTCAGCTTGGGAGGGTAAAAGTGTTCAGTGGAGAGCAGCTGCCCTTGTTCAGAAAGAACAAGCACAAAAAGGATAAATGGTTACTTATCACATTCATCCTACTTGGGGAATGACAAAGTTTTTGTAGAGTCCTAGGAATAAAACTGCTATTAGAAATCTAATTTCCATCTTGTACAGGAGAAGTAAACAGAAAGACAGTAAGAGTGGACAATAGAAAATTCATTTATTCACTAACATTTGATTCTCCTGTTGCCTAGGAGGAAAGTGTAAACATACTGTCTCCCCACATATTTTAATTTATACTAATATTTTCACCAATTAAATTGTTGGGGGAACGCCCTTTTAAAAGCTGATGCATTTAGGACTAGCTTGCCATCAACTTGTGATGTCAATACTATTTGCTTTAAGAATCTACAGCTTGGAGAAAGAGCCATATGCAAGTATTGCCCCAGCTACAACCATTCTTTTGGAAAGAAACCTTAATAGCAAAAAGGTGCTATGTATAAACACAGAGTTGAGAGTCATCTATTAGAAATGCATTCATTCCAAATACTTCCCCAACGTGTAAAACTGAGATACAAAATAACCATTCCATGATGTGCTTCAAAAACGTACCAGATGTATTTCTCCATTCTTGCTGGAACCTGTGGATTAGCCTTCCCACATGAGCTATCCCCATGCAGGAAGATCATTTCCCTCCTACTTTTCCCACGAACTGTGTTGCAATTTGCAGGACATTACGGGAAATTTGCCACAATATGTGGGACACTTCCATCTCTCACTGGAATTTTGCAGGCATGAGCTGCCCTAGTTTGAAGCGGGGATCAAGATATTTGTTTCATATGATGAGCTCTAACATAATGCTTCATGAGGGGACCAGTAGGCTGCCTCTCTTTTCCAAAGTCATTAGAACTGACAGTACAGCCCATTCATTTAGTCAAACTGCAGAATAGAAGGCATAACCATTAGCTGCAGATATCCCTGCTGATTTAACAGTGCTAGAAATTGCAGCATCACATCTCTGTGCTGCCAAAGAGGGAAGGAGCTGGAGAACGAATCCAAAAATGGGTTCTCCTCTTAAGAGAAGCTTACACACTGCCATTCTGTTTGCACTGGACACCGCAAAAATTTTGAACTGCTACAAATCCTTGTTGTGGTTGCATTTTATTCCCCTGATAGGCCTGACAGCCCCAGAAGTAGGGGATTACTTTTAAACATGAAACTTGAATTGTTTATCTAACCTGGGCTTCCATTTAGTCAAGGAAGAGATATATCTTCAAGTAAATTTTCTCTTGAAAAGTAATGATTCTATATAAGGGGGAATATGTTTTATGAACCTCAAAATATGAAGCTCTCAACTTTATAGAACCCAAAATATTAAAAATTACAGAATTTTAAGAAGCATTCTTAGTTCATTTCAGGTGTTTCTACACTTATTTTCTCCTTTCTTTATTTTCTCAAAATATTCTATAAGAATTACACCAAAGTATAAGAAAAACCCACTGGGTGTGTCTAAAAGTAAGTGCCCAATAATAATAATTGATTTGACCAGTTCCAAGTGGTCAGCTTGGACTTAGTCTGTGACTTCTGTGCTAGGACTATGAGTCACCAGAACATAAAGTTTATGTTCCTATTTTAAAAGTGACTGAATGGATTCATAAACGGAATAGTTAATTACACTAAAATACAGTTTATCTAATCATGAATTGAGACTGGTTATTAATAGGATGAAGTTAAAATTTCAGTCTGTACATGATTAGTTCAGTGGCAACCCTAGAGCCATATGTATTGTCAGAGATGATTTTTTAAAATAAAGCTCTGACAAATTATCGCAGTGGTCTTCATATGGGAAATTTTTGAGAGAAGAAGCTAATCAAATTTCATTTTTGAGATGTTTTTTAAAATCTCTAGAATAAAGGAAAAAACCATAAAACCTTGAGAACAGCCCCAAATTTCTCTGAACAGTTGTATAAAATAGTTATTTCTCTTTTCTTATCTCCTCACAGCTATCAGCCCAGACCACTCTATTTGCAGCTCCTTTTCTGCAATATACACACACTAGGTGGAAGTAGCTTCCACTGCAGTTACCAATGACAAAGATCTAATTAACACTAATAAAACTGATCAATTTAATTGACATTCTTTTTAATCCTCATCTTCCTCAACCTCTAAAAGACAAACATGGCCACTTCTTCCGAATCTCTTCTTGGAACACTGTCACTTCCTTTGGCTTCCATAACATGTCAAGGTTTCCCTTCTACTCTGACCATTTCTTTTTTTCTAAGTGGAAAACTGAATGGAGGCTCCTCTAAAAAACTAAAAATAGAACTACCATATGACCCAGCAATCCCACCACTGGGTGCATACCCAGAGAAAATCATAATTCAAAAACATTCATGCACCCCAATGTTCATAGCAGCACTATTTACAATAGCCAGGACATGGAACAACCTAAACGTCCATTAACGGAAAAATGGATAAAGAAAATGTGGTACATATGCACAAGGGAATATTACTCAACCATGAAATGGAGCAAAATTGTGTCATTTGTAGAGACATGGATGAACCTAGAAAGTGTCATAGAGAGTGAAGTAGGTCAGAAAGAGAAAAATGAATATCATATATTAATGCATATGTGTGGAATCTAGAAAAATGGTCTATAGTTGATCCTATTTGCAAAGCAGAAATAAAGACATAGACACAGAGGACAAATGTATGGATACCAAGGGGGAAGGGAGGATGGGAAGAACTGGGGTACTGAGATTGACATATGCACTATTGATACTATGTATGAAATAGATAATTAATGAGAACATACTATATAGCACAAGAAATTGCACTGTGTTGGCCAGAACGGGACGGAAGTCCAAAAGGGAGGGGAAATACATATATGTGTGGCTGATCCACTTCACGGTACAATGGAAACTAAAACAGCATTGTAAAGCAACTCTACTCCAATAAAAATTAATTTTTAAAAAATAGTCTCATCCTCCTATCTGCTGACCCATTCTCTTCCTTCTCTCTTATCACTATACACATTGTTCCCACCCAGTATCTTTGAAACTCAAGTAATTTTTATGTAGATAAATCAGAAACTTAACTCTTCAAACTAGACCTCCCATTCCAGGTAACCAACTGCCTTGTCATGCTCACTCAGGTCTCTTACAGAATCACATGCTTAAGTTGTTCAGAACTGATCTCATCGGAATAGTTGTCCATTCTATTAATAAATCTGGGTTTCTCCCAATGTTTCTTAATGTCACCAACAGTGATCCAGTTATGCAAGTTAAAAACCTGGGAGCCATTCTTAAGAGCTCTCTTCTCCAGTTCTTCCCCATATCACCAATCCATCAGATATATCAATAAAATTTCCTTCTAATTTTCTACAGAAGTCATCCATTTCTGTTCATTCTGGTGCCACTATCTTTAATTCAAGCTACCATTATATCATGTCCAAACCATCAAAATAGTCTCATTAACTGGTCTTTCCACTTCTAATCCTGCCCAATTCAAACTAAGACCCCACTAAAGTCAGAGTAACAAAAGTAAATAAATAACTAAATGTGATTATATCACTCAGTGACTAAGACACCTCACTAGTTTCCAGGCTCTTAGATAGACACTAAGGCTTTTATTGGCTTCTTCTCTACACAGCTCAGTAGCATATTGCCTATGCTCGCCTTCTCATATTGTCTGCTTCTGGCACACATAACTTTTTTCAGTTCCCATAACATACTATGTTTCTTCTTGCCTTACATGATATCCCCCCTGCTGAATACTTTCCCTCTTGTCTCAGTCAATTCTTCCTGCAGATCTCAGTTTCAATGTCACTTCCTTGGAGAAGCCTTCCATGACTTCCCTGACTAGACAAAACTTCCCATTTTATGCTCTTATAAAAACATCCCTATACCTGTACTTTGTGGCATTTAGTATAGTTGTCATCATCGTTGTTTTCAGGCATTCAGTCGTATCTGACTCTTTGCAAACCCCATGGACTTCAGCATGCCAGGCTTCCTGTCAGTACAGTTATAATATGGAAATTATCTGCACTATGATCAGATATATATTTATATACATTCAATAAGTTCCATGAGGGCAGTGAAGGGTCTGATATTCCCTGATCCAGCATATTATAGGTGTTAAGCCAATATTTGTAGAACAAATTATTTCATGATTTCTGGAAACTCTTGTTAAATGAAGATGGATACTTCCTAAAAATATTGAACAGTCAAAGAACAACTACTGAAGTGACCATAGAACTGGACATTCATAAACAGTGAGGCTAATACTGTTGATAATGGTTAAAATGAAGGTGGGGACAACGATAATGCTGATAATAATGGTGGTAATAGCTAATACTCAATGAACTTTATTTGGCACATGAATAAGGTGCCTGTGTAATCCTCATCACAACCCTAAAAGTAAATATTTCTTTCTCCTTTTTATGAGGGCACTGAAATTCAGAAAGATGAAGATGATTTATCCAATTACTATCATTAAAATTTGATGACCTTCTCAAGTATTTTCTACTATTTTCATCTGTGAGGTAGAAAGTATATCTAATTCCTTCTTCAATCCAATAATACTGAACTTCATATATTTAGTGCCCTAGGGGGGATTGCTGACCTTTAAAAACGAGCTTATTCACAAACATTTCCAATAATATAAGTACATTGTTGTTCATCATCAGTAAGTGGAATTCTGTTCTTTGACACTGCAGAAGTGTTTATTTAAATGTAATGTGTGCAGAAAGCTAACTAGTGAGTTGACTTTTGACTTTTTCCTTGCTAGAGTGTTCTCTCTAAACCTGACCAACTTTTTAAGTTAAAAATGGAGGGGGAGGGGATTGAACTTTTTACAACATTAAAATAGAAACTCTATTTCTAGTATAGACAGTAGGACTACACCAACTTTAACAATAGATCTCCTAGAAAGGAAGAGTGAATTTATTATTCACCTGATTCTGTTTTACATGTCTCTAATAAATGTTTTCATATATTATTCCAAATTAAATTTTCAACTTGTAACTGAAAAACATTCTGTGTTAACATGGAATGTACCAAAAAATTAAAAAACAATAACAAATAATTATTCCTTTCTTATATACTCACCTTCAAAGACCTCTTATCACTTTCCACGTTGTAACAACCACACAGTGAGGTTGATTGAAAGTGAAGTGTTAGTTGCTCAGTTATGTCTGACTATTGGCAACCCCATGGACTGTACATGATTCTGCCAGGCTCCTCTGTCCATGGAGTTCTCCAGGCAAGAATACTAGCGTGGATAGCCAATCTCTTCTCCAGAGGATCTTCCCAACCCAGGGATCAAACCCAGGTCTCCTGCCTTGCAGGCAGATTCTTTACTGTCTGAGCCACTAGGGGTAAACTGAAGCCATGACTTTTCAATATAAAAGCAATCCCAATGGTTTCTAAACTAAGTGTTAGAAAAGAATTCTCCAGTGTGGACCAAGAGTCTATGATAATATTGAGTAATTTTTCTCAGATAAGTACATCATGCCCCTATCTGCTCATCATTTGGTGTACATAAATTATCTTATTTGACCCTTCTATCATCTAATTTTTTAGAATATGTAATTTGTGATATAAACTATTTGGATAAACCTGTGAAAATGACAGCTGATCCTGTTTTAAGAAACGTGTCACTCTGTCTCACAAGAAGTCATGCAATATTGAGACCTAATGATGGTTTTACAACTGTTTTCCAGCATATTTTTACATTGCATGCATTTTCACTTCCAGCCATGAACCCAGTACTTAACAAGACAGAAAATTAATAATTCAGCTGAACATGTTTAAGCAGGTAATACAATCACATGGTAACTCCAGATGACTGAGCTTTATTTCATTTTCTAAACAGAGATTTTAAGTCATCTGATACTACGACCAAGACAACTGAGACTGTAGTGCACCAAAATCACAATACTACACACCTAAGAAGTGCTTTTCTTCTGTGTTTGCACTAAACAGGAGAGAGAGGAGCTTGGGGAGAGAGACACCAAGCCGACACTCCATCTGTAACTTGTCCCATTGTCTCTCGTTATTATAGCACATATTGCTCATACCATACTGATCTGAGATCCCTCCAACACATAGAAATAAGCAGAAAAAGTGAAGAATTAAGTGTTAGCCTTCACTTTGAGTTTCCCAGCTTTGGAGATTTTTCTCTACAAGTTTTATTTAAAAGTTGTTAATTTCCTTTTATAACAAATTTTTTTTAATGGAAGTAATACAAGGAGATGGCATGATAGACTAAATGTTCTAAAGATGTTGCATATATGTGGACTTTTTGAAATGCAGATTATGCAAATACTCATCAAGTACTCAAAACACTACTGATTATTATTGATCCAACTCACTGCACTTATTTTATTTGGGGTTATTAGAATCTACCTTTAAAGAACAACTTGATTATTTTAAATATCATTTACCTAGTAGGTTATAATGATTCCACCAAAGTTATTATAGCTTGTACATACAAATTTAGAATAAATCTTGAAAATCTGAGGTACAACAAAAATCCTTATGCACAGTTCTTCCTCAGAAGAGACAGAATTCAAACTGCAATTTTAAAATCAGAATCCTTTTTCTAACTCACCATCACATTTGGCATAAATAAACATTCTCTAATTTTCCATAATATCAGGTCAGTATGCAGTTCTTTCATCCATTGCAACATGGTTTGAGACTCTTTTCTTCCCTGGAAAAGTTTTAAATAGAAAATTCCCCTACAGAACCTTAACTAGCTGTGAGTTGTCTTCTGGATAGTTCAGGGCTTAAATAATAAGGTTTTGTTTACCAAGTTTGACAAGTTCCACAACTTTGAAATGCAAAAATCACTACAGGTGTAATTTCAAGCCCTTCATTATATTAACATGATGTGAAAACAAAAATGAATTTTCATTTATTTAGAGGATGAAAGAGATCAGATTATTTTATCCACCTAGAATAATTTAAGTGGATATCTAAACCTTATCTAGAAGGTACATGAACCATTTAAATTTTTTCTCCTTTAATATATTAAAATGATGTAAATTGATAATTTTAAAACAAATGTATTCATAGTAAAAACCTTTCTTTTTGTATTTCACACAATAACTGTGTAATAGATATTGTATAACAGTTTAAGTATAAAAACATTTTCAAGTTCTAAGTCTAGAATGATAATTTATTATTCACCCATTTGTTTCTGGTGTATTGTATATAATCTATTGGCCTAACTGGGCATAGGGTTCCAAAAACTTAATGTAGGGAAAAAGTACTGAGCAGTTAGGAGTATGTTAGCAGCAGTATTTACTCTAGTTACAAATGACCTTGTAAATTTTGCATGGAAGAATAAAGTTGGAGTGGGTTACTTAAGGCTATTCCTAACCTGAAAATATTTCCAATTGTATACTACCTGCATTTTTCACATGGAAATAATATAGAGGATGAAGGAGAAATTCAAAATGCTAGTTTTGACTATAACCTAAGCCTTCGGTTACAAGCAAGAATGAACAAAAATTAAGTTCCTAAATAGCAGAAGAAAAACATTTTGAAATCATATCTGGGGCCCTGCTTTTGAAAGGGACAATATTATAACAATCTTTACAAACAATAGTTGACTCAATAAATATACTGAAAGCAAGTACACATGGATGAAATTTCCTTGACTTCATTTAAAAATATTAAAGAAGGGAAATACTTGGGATAGAAAGCATTTGGAGTTTTATTGAAAACAAGTCTTTTTGTAAAATAACTGGAGATGTTTAATGAGCTTAAAATGTGGTTGTGCTGGCACACCTTCCTTTTGGATTGGTAAACTTTTTATTACTAGAGTCTGGTGGGTATACATTAGTGTCAGCACCATCCTCTACCAAGAAAGAACCTCAGTGCCAGCCACGGACCACGTCCATAGTGTCCTTAAGTATAGGAAATCCGGGGAATAGACAGGTGGCAGGAGAAAGATGCAGCAGAAACAGTGTAATATAATGATAGGATTTTTCTCATGAGTTGGCTTGGTCTTAGAAACATAAGTGTGAGAGAAATGACTTGAACTTTGTATTTGTAATCAAAAACTTATTTCCTTAGAGGTCCATATGATTGTAAATGCACCTGTCCTAGTAGAATAAGCTTACAGTTCAGCTTACTCGCTCACTCGTGTCTGACTCTTTGTGACCCCCATGGGCTGCAGGCCTCCCTGTCCATCAACAACTCCCAGAGCTAACTCAAACTCAAGTCTATAGGGTCGGTGATGCCATCCAACCAACTTATCCTCTGTCATCCCCTTCTCCTCCCACCTTCAATCTTTCCCAGCATCAGGGTCTTTTCCAATGAGTCAGTTCTTCGCATCAGGTGGCCAAAGTATTGGAGTTTCAGCTTCAACATCAGTCCTTCCAATGAATATTCAGGACTGATCTCCTTTAGGATGGACTGGTTGGATCTCCTTGTAAGTCCAAGGGATTCTCAGGAGTCGTCCTCCAACACCACAGTTCAAAAGCTACAATTCTTCAGTCCTCAGCTTTCTTTATAGTCCAACTCTCACATCCATACATGACTACTGGAAAAAACATAGCTTTCACTAGACGGACCTCAGTTGGCAAAGTAATGTCTCTGCTTTTTAATATGCTGTCTAGGTTGGTCATAACTTTCTTTCCAAAGAGCAAATATCTTTTAATTTCATGGCTGCAGTCACTATCTGCGGTGATTTTGGAGCCAAAAAAAAAATAAAGTCTGCCACTGTTTCCATTGTTTCCCCATCTATTTGTCATTAAGTGATGGGACCAGATGACATGATCTTAGTTTTTTGAATGTTGAGTTTTAAGTCAGCTTTTTCACGCTCCTCTTTCACTTTCATAAGAGGCTCTTTAGTTCTTCTTCACTTTCCGCCAAAAGGGTGGTGTCATCTGCATATCTGAGGTTATTGATATTTCTCCCGGCAATCTTGACTCCAGCTTGTGCTTCATCCAACCTAGCATTTCTCATGATGTACTCTGCATATAAGTTAAATAAGCAAGGTGACAAAATACAGCCTTGACGTACACCTTTCCTGATTTGGAGCAACTCTGTTGTTCCATGTCCAGTTCTAACTGTTGCTTCTTGACCTGCCTACAGATTTCTCAAGAGGCAGGTGAGGTGGTCTGGTATTCCCATCTCTTTAAGAATTTTCCACAGTTTGTTTTGATCCACACAGTCAAAGGCTTTGGCATAGTCAGCAAAACAGAAGTAGATGTTTTTCTGGAACTCTCTTGCTTTTTCAATGATCCAACGGATGTTGGCTATTTGATCTCTGGTTCCTCTGCCTTTTATAAATCCAGTTTGAACATATGGAAGTTCATGAGTCACGTAATGTTGAAGCCTCACTTTGAGAATTTTGAGCATTACTTTACTAGTGTGTGAGATGAGTGTGATTTACAGTAGTTTGAACACTCTTTGGCATTGGCTTTCTTTGGGATTGGAATGAAAACTGACCTTTTCCAGTCCTGTGGCCACTGCTGAGTTTTCCAAATTTGCTGGCATAGTTAGTGCAGCACTTTCACAGCATCATCTTGTAGGATTTAAAATAGCTCAACTGGAATTCCATCACCTCCACTAGCTTTATTCATAGTGATGCTTCCTAAGGCCCACTTGACTTTGCATTCCAGGATGTCTGGCTCTAGGTGAGTGATCACACCATCATAGTTATCAGGGTCATGAAGATCTTTCTCATATAGTTCTTCTGTGTGTTGTTGCCACCTCTTCATAATATCTTCTGCTTCTGTTAGGTTCATACTGTTTCTGTCGTTTATTGTGCCCATCTTTGCATGAATTTTTTCTTTGGTATCTCTAGTTTTCTTGAAGAGATCTCTAGTCTTTCCCATTCTGTTGTTTTCCTCTATTTCTTTGCAGTGATCACTGAGCAAGGCTTTCTTATCTCTCCTTGCTATTCTTTGGAACTCTGCATTCAAATGGGTATATCGTTTCGCCTTTGCCTTTTGCATCTGTTTCCTCAGCTATTTGTAAGGCCTCCTCAGAAACCATTTTGCCTTTTTGCATTTTTTTGTTCTTGGGGATGATCTTGATCACTGCTTCCTGTACAGTGTCAGAACCTCTGTCCATAGTTCTTTAGGCACTCTGTCCATCAGATCTAATCACTGAATCTATTTGTCACTCCCCCTGTATAATCACAAGGTATTTGATTTAGGTCATACCAGGTCTAGTGGTTTTCCCTACTTTCTTCAATTCAAGTCTGAATTTGGCAATAAGGAGTTCATGATAGGAGCCACAGTCAGCTCCTGGTCTTGTTTTTGCTGACTATATACTGCTTCTCCATCTTTGGCTGCAAAAAATATAGTCTTTCTGATTTTGGCATTGACCATCTGGTGATGTCCATGTGTAGTCTTCTCTTGTGTTGTTGGAAGAAGGTGTTTGCTATGACCAGTGCATTCTCTTGGCAAAATTCTGTTAGCCTTTGACTTGCTTTGTTTTGTACCTCATGACCAAATTTGCCTATTACTCCAGGTATCTCTTGGTGTCCTACTTTTGCCTTCCAGTCCCCTATAATGAAAAAGACACCTTTTTTGGATGTTAGTTCCAGAAGGTCTTGTAGGTCTTCACAAAACCGTTCAAATTCAGCTTCTTCAGCATTACTGGTTGGGGCATAGACTTGGATTACTGTGATATTGAATGGTTTGCCTTGGAAACAGAGATCATTCTGTCATTTTTGAGATTGCATCCAAGTACTGCATTTTGGACTCTTTTGTTGACTATGATGGCTACTCCTTTTCTTCTAAGGGATTCTTGCCCACGGTAGTAGATATAATGGTCATCTGAGTTAAATTCACCCATTCCAGTACATTTTAGTTCGCTGATTCCTAGAATCTCAGCATTCACTCTTGCCATCTCCTGTTTGACCACTTCCAGTTTGCCTTGATTCATGGACCTAACATTCCAGGTTCCTATGCAATATTGCTCTTTACAGCATCACACCTTGCTTCTATCACCAGTCCCATCCACAACTGGATATTATTTTTGCTTTGGCTCCATCCCTTCATTCTTTCTGGAGTTATTTCTCCACTGATCTCCAGCAGTATAGTGGGCACCTACTGACCTGGGGAGCTCATCTTTCAGTGTTCTATCCTTTTGCCTTTTCATACTGTTCATGGGGTTCTCAAGGCAAGAATACTGAAGTGGTTTGTCATTCCCTTCTCCAGTGGACCACGTTTTGTCAGACCTCTCCACCATGACCCATCCATCTTGGGTGGCCCTACATGGCATGGCTCATAGTTTCATTGAGTTAGACAAGGCTGTGGTCCATGTGATCAGATTGGTTAGTTTTCTGTGACTGTGGTTTTCAGTCTATCTGACCTCTGATGGAGAAGAATAGAGGCTTATGGAAGTTTCCTGATGGGAGAGAATGACTGTAGGGGAAACTGGGTCTTGTTCTGATGGGCAGGGCCATGCTCAGTAAATCTTTAGTTTTCTGTTGACGGGCGGGGCTGTATTCCCTCCCTGTTATTTGACCTGAGGCCAAACTATGGTGGCGGTGATGAAGACAATGGACCTCCTTCAGAAGGCCCCATGCACATCCTGCTGCACTTGTGCCTCCATAGCAGTTAAAACTCAGGGAATCTCCAAGTTCTGTGTTTCACCTTCTCCACAGCATTTCAGACCTTTTGAAATGACTGAAGCTTCTTCAGTGGTGGGTTTCATTCCTGGGAAAAGAGCAATGACATGGAATCTTGGGTACTCTAGGCAATACCTGCCAGTGAGGATGGACCTGAGGTCCCAGGCATACTTCACCCAGACTTCAAGGAGTCCGCATCATATAGAAGGCTTGCTTCCTTAGTCTGGGTCTCTTGGGCACAGGCTGTCATGCTGGGCCCTGCAGCCCCTGGCTTTAATCATTGGGAAATAGTTTAAGGGAATTTAAAAACAAAAGTAACAAGAGACCACAGACTATTGCCTACTTCTGTGTCAATCATATTCTACAAAATGCAAGTTACTGAATGCACTGTTTTCCTAAATATAGGGTCCAAGGAGTTTACTAATCAAAAATTGATTTTAAAAAGCAGCCAATGACTCAGAATATATAATTCTGATATTAATGAAAATACACTAGTATATTATATTTTTCATCCCCCTCAAAAACACTCTGTAGGACAGAAGATATGTCTTTACAACAGTAATTATTTTATGACAAGTCTCATTTATAATTTGGCAATTTACCTAATTTAAAACCATTAAAATTCTTTGAAACAACTAACTATCCATTCCCAAAACAAATACATTCAGAATTCTTAAAGGAAAAGATGAGTATAACCGGGAGAAGACAAAAGTACTGGAAGAGCCGAGATTTGAAATAGGCCTGGTGTGTTGGATACAACTGAGAGAGGCTAAAAGGTACATAGGAAGGTAGACACAGAAGGAAGAGTGAAGAATCTGAGCACAAGACTGACTTCTGAGGACAGAGAGCTTCACCTGACCAGAGTAAGGTGTGCTTCTGAGGACAGTGAAATACAAGGATGAATACAATGCAAGAAGGTGATATAAGGTCCTTAAAGCAAAGTAGAAAAGAAAGAACATCATGCAGTAGGAGAGCAATTACATATTTGAGTTCAGAAATGTCATGATGGAATGGATGTTTTAGAATCCCAAGTGTAGAGGCACAAGTACATAGAACAAATTGAAGGGTCCTTTAAAGAACAAAAATGAACTAGGATCTTATTGCCGAATTACAAGCATAAGGTGATTAAGAACTAGGATGGTGTGCTGGCAATCATCAAAGCTAATGGAGCAAGAAAGGTCACCAAAGCATCAAAGGCCAACAGAGTCAACTAACAGATAAATACGCACGTGGCAAAATGAGAAGAGCATAGAGTGTGAACCATGTTTAAATCTCTACTTCACTATTTATTAACTCCATGACAATATTAAAGTCACATAATCCCTTGAAAATTTTCATTTCTTCATCTGTAAAATAGACATAAAAATGCCTACCATACATAAATATAAGAAATAAATGAGAGAATGCATACAAAACACCTGGTAATAAATAAATAAATAATGGATGTTACAATTAAAAGACCACAGGATAAGCAAATGTGGAATTTTTGTAATTTCCCACCATGACCAGATATGTCTTCAATGATCCTCTCCCTCACCCTAACAGATATACTGCAGCAGAAAGAACTGAATTATGGGGTCCCATTTGGTAAATGAATACTTTTAATCATCACTTGCAAAAATAAAAGTTATTTTCTGTTCTGCTTCTTGCCATTACTCATTTTCAAGCCAATGGCTGCAAAGCAAGTAAGAGCTTGGCAGGATGAACCAAACAGATGGAATTTCAAGGATATCTAGATACTGACAAATGAAGAAAACTAAATTTCTAACATTGATTAGTTTTTGCTTCAAGTACTCCAGGTATTTCTTACTGAGTGTCTTGTGCACTTTTTAGAAAGATAAAGATAATAGATTCTGCTGATTTTTGCTGCAGCTAGACTATTTTCATATAAATAGACTGTGGACCATATAAAGATATTAATAATAACATACCAGAAAAGCCAAGTTCGCCTCATCTTTACTATTGAAGAGCCCTTGTCTCTCACCTTTTAGATTGAACGGTTTTTCAACAGCTCAGAGTAGAGATGTTAACTTTTACCTGAAATGAACATAGCTACAACTTCTGCTATGTTGTTGTTGTTTGTCCGTCATCATATTCAACTTTTGGCGACCCCATGGACTGCAGCACCAGGCTTCTCTGTCCTTCATTAACTCCCGGAACTTGCTCAAACTCACGTCCATTGAGTCAGTGATGCCACCCAACCATCTCAACCTCTGTCGTCCCCTTCTCCTCCTGCCCTCAATCTTTCCCAGCATCAGGATCTTTTCTGATGAGTCAGCTCTTCACATCAGGTGGCCAAAAGTATTGGAGCTTCAGCATCAGTCCTTCGAATGAATATTCAGGACTGATTTTCTTTAGGATGGACTGGTTGGATCTCCTTGCTGTCCAAGGGACTCTCAGGAGTCTTCTCCAACACCACAGTTCAAAAGCATCAATTCTTCAGTGCTCAGCCTTCTTTATGGTCCAACTCTCACATCCATACGTGATGACTGAAAGAAACCATAGCTTTGACTAGATGGACTCTGTAGGTAACATAATGTCTCTGCTTTTTAATACACTGTCTAGGTTTCTCATAGCTTTTCTTTCAAGGAGCAAGTGGGTTTTAATTTCATTGCTGCAGTCGCCATCTGCAGTGATTTTGGAGCCCAAGAAAATAAAATCTGTCATTGTTTCCATTGTTTCCCCATCTATTTGCCATGAAGTGATGGCACCAGATGCCATGATCTTCATTTTTTGAATGTTGAGTTTTAAGTCAGCTTTTTCACTCTCTCTTTCACCTTCATCAAAAGGCTCTTTAATTCCTCTTCGCCTTCTGCCATTAGGGTGGTGTCATCTGCATATCTGAGGTTATTAATATTTCTTCCAACAATCTGTTCTGTTAGTATTCCAGAAACAAATATCAGTGTCTTTCAAAAATTTGAATGGAAGGTATGACTTTCCCATGTGCCACAGCAAACAAGCCTTGATTTTAGAATATATAATTAGTTCCTGTACTATAAAAATTTTCCTTTTTCCACTCTTACCAGCACAAGTAAATTTCTCATCATAAATAATTTAAAGTCTTAGACAAGACCTTTAAATAATATTCTCTTAAAACAAGTATTTTGATGATGCTTTACTCAACACCTCTATCACAAAGAGGTATTAAAAGTGTCTTATTTTAAAAGCTGGCAGTTCATTCCCATCTTGCTTTCAAGAAATAGCAGAAAAAGGTGATTCTGTATAGGACAACATCTTAAACTATTGCTTAGTTTCATGTAGTTTTTAATATTTCTAATTGTATTTTTACCATCAGGTTTACATGCCTATTTTTGTAAGTTACAGATACGTAACCATCAACAGAATCAAAATCTAGAATGTTTCCATTATTCCATAAATTTCCTTGTGCCCCCTATATCATTAATCTCTTCACCTGTCCCAACCCGAGGTATCCACTGCTCTGTTATCTGTCCCAGTAGTTTTTACTTGTCTGATATCATGTAAATTGAATAATACAGTATGTTTGTCTGTATCTGGATTTTTTCTCTTAACATAATGCTTATGAGATTCATCTATGTTGCTGCAAAAGTGCTTTGTTCCTTTTTTGCTGTGTAATACATTGTGTGGATACATCACAGTTTGTTTATACTTTCAGTAGTTTATGGACATTAAGAAAATGTTGTTACTGTTGTTTTCAGTTTTGGAGAATATGAATAAAACTACTATAAATATTCACCTAGAGCTTTGTGTAGACATATGTTTTCATTTCTCTTGGGTAAAAGCCTTGAGTGGGATTTCTAAGTCAAATAACAACTATATGTTTAATTTAATCTCCAAAATATACAAGCAGCTCATGCAGCTCAATACCAGAAAACGAACAACCCAATCAAAAGTGGGCCAAAGAACTAAACAGACATTTTTCCAAAGAAGACATACAGATGGCTAATAAATACATGAAAAGAAGTTCAACATCACTCATTATCAGAGAAATGCAAATCAAAACTGCAATGAGCTATCATCTCACACAGATCAGAATGGTTGCCGTTAAAAAGTCTACAAACAATAAATGCTGGAGAGGGTGTAGAGAAAAGGCAACCCTCTTACACTGTTGGTGGGAATGCAAACTGGTACAGCCACTATGGAAAACAGTGTGAAGATTCCTTAAAAAATTGGAAATAGAACTGCCATATGACCCAGCAGTCCCACTACTGGGCATACACACTGAGGAAACCAGAATTGAAAAAGACACGTGTACCCCAATGTTCATCGCAGCACTGTTTACAATAGCTAGGACATGGAAGCAACTTAGATGTCCACTGACAGACAAATGGATAAGGAAGTTGTGGTACATATACACAATGGGGTATTACTCAGCTATAAAAAAAGAACACATTTTTGAGTCAGTTCTAATGAGGCAGATGAAACTGGAGCCCATTATACAAGTGAAATACAAGTCAGAAAGTGAAGCACCAATACAGTATATTTACACATATATATGGAACTTAGAAAGACGGTAATGATGACCCTATAGGCAAGACAGCAAGAGAGACACAGTTGTAAAGAACAGACTTTTGGGCTGTGTGGAAGAAGATGAGGGTGGGATGATATGAGAGAATAGCATTGAAATGTGGATATTACCATAACCAGTCCATCCTAAAGGAGATTAGTTCTGAGTGTACAATGAAAGGACTGATGCTGAAGCTGAAACTCCAATATTTGGCCACCTGATGTGAAGAACTGACTCATTGGAAAAGACCCTGATGCTGGGAAAGATTGAAGGTGGGAGGAGAAGGGGACAACAGAGGATAAGCTGGTTGGATGACATCACTGACTCTATAGACATGAGTCTGAGTAAGCTCTGGGAGTTGGTGATGGACAGGGAGGCCTGACGTGCTGCGGTCCATGGGGTCGCAAAGAGTCGAACACGACTGAGCTACTGAACTGAACTGAAAATAGATGACCGGTGGAAGTTTGATGCATGAAGTAAGGCACTCAAAGCCAGTGCTCTGGGACAACCCAGAGGGATGGGGTGGGGAGGGAGGTGGTATAGAGGGGACACATGTGCACCCATGGCTGACCCATGTCGATGTATGGCAAAAATCACCACAATACTGTAAAGTAAATATCCGCCAATTAAAATACATTAATTAAAATAAAACTACTTTCCAAAGTAGCTGTGCAATTTGGCATTCCCATCAGCAACATAGGACTGTTCCAGTTGTTCCACATCCTTTTCAGCACTTCGTTACTTTTTGTTAGTTTTTATCTTTTAGCTCTTTTAGTAGTGTGTAGCAGTATCTCATTGAGGTTCTATTTTGCATTTCTCTATTAGCTAATGATGCTGGAAATCAATTCATATGTTTATTTGCATTTGTAGTTCTCTGATAAAGTGTTCAATTCATTTGCCTTTTAAAAAAAATTGGTTAGCTGGTAAGTTGTAAGACTTTATACAATAGTTCTGAATCCAATTCCATTACCAAGAATGTGTTTTGTAAATATCTTTTTCTCAGGTGGGAACTTATCTTTTTATTTTTCTTAACATGATAAACAAGAGAAGTTTTTCTAAAGAAATCTCAATTATTCCTTTTTTTCTTATGATTTTTTTTTTGTGTGTGTATTGTCTAAGAAATATTTTCCTCATCCAAGACCACAAAGATAATCTTCCTATGTGTTCTCCTAGAAATGTTATAGATTTAGGTTGTGCCTTTAGATCTAATATATATTTCTAGTTAATTGTTATAAATGGCATGAGAAATGCGTTGACATTAATTTCCAGCACTTTATGGGGTATTCAATATCACATATTGAAAAAACTATCCTTCTTCCATTGAATTATCGTGCCATCCATGTCTCTATTTCTTGAGTCTCCATCCTGTTCCAGTGATCTATATGTCTGACCTTTCACCAAAACTATACATGTGAGTTTCTGTAGAATTAGAGATAGATTTTAAATAATGAAGTGTTATCCACTTTGTCTTTTTCAAAGCTATTTTTACTATTCTAGGACCTCTGCTTCTCCATATACATTTTAGAATCAAGCTGATAATCTCTACACAAACTCCTGCTAGGGTTTTTGTTGGAATCACATTGAGTCACTAGATCAAATTGAGGAGAACTGACATTTTAGCCATGCTAAATCTTATATCTATGAGCACCCCACTTATTGGAGTCTTTGATTTTTCTCAACTGTGCTGTTAATTTTCAGCATGCAAATAATGCAAATGACTTTCCAGTTTTATCCATAAGTGTTTCATGTTTCTCAATGTTATTTAAAATGGTACTGCTTTTTTAAAATTTGATTTCCAACTTTTTTCTGAAAATTTCATAAGCAGGGAAATGCAACAGATTTTTGTATCCTGAGACCTTGCTAAACTCACTTATTAGTTCTTACAATTTTCTTGTAGATTATTTGGGCCCTTCTGTATGGACACGGGGCTTCCCAGAGGGCTCAGTGGTAAAGAATCTGCCTGTCAAGCAAGAGACTCGGATTAGATCCCTGGGTTATGAAATCCCCTGGAGGAGGAAATGGCAACACTCTCCAGTATTCTTGACTGAAAAATTCCACGGACAGAGGAGCCTGTGGGCTATATAAAGGTCCATGAGGTCACAAAAGAGTTGGACATGACTTAGCGACTAAAACAATAACAACAGCAGTGCAATATGTGGACATTATGTCTTCAGATGGGAATGGTTTTATTTCTTTGTGTTTAATCTGTATACCTTTTATTTCTTACTGCATTATTGCACTGGCTAGGAATTTTTAATAGGAGTGGTGAGAATGGACATCCTATACTTGTTCAAGAACTTAGGTTTAAAGAATTCATCTTTCCACCATTCAATTCAGTTCAGTCGCTAAGTCGTGTCCGACTCTTTGCAACCCCATGGACTGCGGCATGCCAGGCTTCCCTGTCCATCACCAACTCCTGCAGTTTACTCAAACTCATGTTCATTGAGTTAGTGATGCCATCCAACCAGCTCATCCTCTGTTGTCCCCTTCTCCTCCCACCTTCAATCTTTCCCAGCATCAGGGTCTTTTCCAATGAGTCAGTTCTTCGCATCAGGTGGCCAAACTGATGATGAGCTTCAGCTTCAACATCAGTCCTTCCAATGAATATTCAGGACTGATTTCCTTTAGGATGGACTGGTTGGATCTCCTTGCTGTCCAATGGACTCTCAGGAGTCTTTTCCAACACCACAGTTCAAAAGCATCAATTCTTCAGTGCTCAGCTTGCTTTATAGTCCAACTCTCACATCCCTATATGACTACTGAAAAAAACATAGCTTTGACTAGACAGACCTTTGTTGGCAAAGTAATGTCTCTGCTTTTTAACATGCTCTCTAGGTTGGTCATAACTTTTCTTCCAAGGAGCTTCTTTTAATTTCATGGCTGCAGTCACTATCCGCAGTGATTTTGGAGCCCAAACAAATAAAGTCTGTCACTGATTCCATTGTTTCCCCATCTATTTGTCATGAAGTGATGGGACCGGATGCCATGATCTTAGTTTTCTGAATGTTGAGTTTTATGCCAACCTTTTCATTCTCCTCTTTCACTTTCATCAAGAGCCTCTCTAGTTCTTCTTCATTAGGTACTATATTAACTGTAGTTTTATAATAAATTTCTCTAAAGAGATTGAGGATGTTTTCCTCTATTCCTCAATTCCTGAGAATTTTGTCATGAATGGATGTGGTTCAGTCACTTAGTCATGTCAGACTCTTTGGGAACCCATAGACTGCAGCATGCCAGGCTTCCCTGTCTTTCACCATCTCCTGGAACTTGCTCAAACTGATGTCCATTGAGTCTGTGATTCCATCCAACCATCTCTTCCTCTGTCATCCCTTTCTCCTCCTGCCTTCAATCTTTCCCAGCATCAGGGTCTTTCTCAATGAACCAGTTCTTCACATCAGGTAGCCAAAATATTGGAGTTTCAGCATCAGTCCTTCCAATGAATATTCAGGATTGATTTCTTTTAGGATTGACTGGCTTGATCTCCTTGCAGTCCAAGGAACTCTCAAGAGTCTTCAATAGCACAGTTCAACAACATCAGTTCTTCAGTGCTCAGCCCTCATGGATGTTAAATATAAATATTTTTTCTGTATCCTGAGATGCTCATTAAGTTTCTGTCCTTCAATCTGTCTTTCAATGTTGTAAATTATATTGTGTAAATTACATTGACTATTTTCAAACATGGAACTAAACTTGCTTCTCCTCAGATCACAATTTATTATCTTTTATATATATGGATGGGTTTAATTTTCAAGTTTGGTTAAGGATTTGTGTGCCTATGTTCAATAATAAATGTATTCTGTAGTTTTGCTCTGTTGTTGTTGTTTTCTTTTTTTTTTAATTATTAGTATCAGGGTAATGCTAGCCTCATAAAATCATTTGGGAAGTTTTCCTCCTTTTCTATTTTCTTGAAAATTTTTAATAAAATTAATATTATTTCTTCCGAAAGTGTTTAATAGGCTTCACCTATGAAACCATAAAATATTGGAATTTTTATTTTTGGACTGTTTTAACAATGAATTTAATTCCTTTAATAAGTATAGATGTACTAGGGCTATCTATTTATTCTGGAATAAATTTTTATAGTTTCTGTTTTTTTAGAGAATTTACCCATTTCATCTAAGTTATCAATTTATTGGCATAAAGTTGTTCATAATATTCTCTTACTGCCCTCCTAAGGTCTGAATTATCTGTAGTGATATCCTCTCATTCCAAATACTGGTAATTTGTATCTTTTTAAATTTTTTAATCAATTTTCTAGAGGTTTATATATTTTATCTTTTCTGAAAACCAGCTTTTGGGTTTATTGGCTGTTTCTATTGTTTTTCTCTACTTATCTTCACTATTTTCTCCCTTCTTCTTAGTTTAGGTTTGATTGGCACTTTCTTTACTACTTTTCTAAGGTGAAGCATATATTATTGTTTTGAAACTGTTCTTGGTTTCTAATCAAAGAATTTAATGCTATAAATTTTCCTCTAATCAACGCTTTGACTCAGTCTCATAAATTTTGATATATTCTGTTTTCATTTTCATTCAATTCAAAATATCTTCTAATTTCCCTTGTGGCTTCCTTTCTGCTACCTGAGTTTTTTAGAAGAACATTGTTTAATTTTATAACATTAGGAATTTTCTATATATCATTCTCCTACTGGTTTACAGTTTAATTCCACTGTGGCCCTGGAACCTACTTTGTATAATTTCAATTTTTTTACATGAATTAAAGTTTATTTTCAGCTCAGAATACATCTTTATCATCTTTTCAATATACTCTGTTTGTTAAAGTTGTTCTTTACTTTCTCCTTCTCTTTGCTTTCTTTGGATTAGCCAATTATATTTTTATAATTTTATTTCATCTCCACTATTGGATTACTAGTCATACCTCTTTTTTTGTGGGGGGCTGGCCATAGGTTTTGCAAACATACCTTTTTAATTTACCACAATCTATTGTTACATAATGTTATACCATTTTATGCTTAGCATAAAATTCTTACAGCAATATTCTTCCAATTCCCTCTTCTTATTCTTTGTGTTATTTTGTCAAACATCTATTTTTACATCTTTTATACTCCCCAATAATACATTTTTATTCTTTTGCTTTAGGCAGTCTGTTATCTTCTAAAATGATTAAATATTTTTAAATCTTTTAAATTTAACTTAGGTTTTATCATTACGTCTGCTCTTTATTTGTGTACGTGTGTAGACACAAGTTTCCATTTGGTTTTATAATACCTAAGAACTTCCTCTTTATTTCCCTGAGTGCTGGCACATTGTTAATAAATTCATATTCTCTCAGTATAGAATGCTGAGTCAACAATTTTTTTCTTTAGTATTTCAAGATGTTAATTCAGTGGGTTTTGGCTTACATAGTTTTGATAAACATTCTGGTGTAATCCTTAATTTTCTTCTTCTGTATGTAATGTTTCTTTTTTTCTCTAGCTTCTTTAAAGATTTTCTCTTTGTCTTTGGTTTTCATTACTTTCACTCTGACATGTCTAGGTGTTGTTTGGTTTTGTTATATTTTGGTATTTATCTTCCTTACCAGTCTTTGAGTTTTCAAATTTGTGGTTCAATCTCTTACTTCTTTGAGGGGAGGGGGGAATTCACAGACAGTTTACTCTTCAAATGTATCTTCTGCTCAATTTTCTATCTGTCCTCCCTCTGGAATTATACATACATTAGACTATACAATGTTGTGCAGATTTTAAGTTCAATTGTGTTTATTATTCATTCTTTTTTTTTCTTTTTGTCTCTCAGCTTGGATAATTTCTGTTGTCCACTGTTTAACTTTCTTCCCTAGGCTGTGTCCAGTCTAATAATGGGTCCATCAGGTCAACTCTTCATCTCTGATACCATGTTTTCATTTCAGCATTCCCGCTTGACCTTTTCTTATAGTTTCCATGTTACTAACTTTCCCAACTGTTCTTGCATACTGTTCACATTTTCTATCAGGCTAATATACTAATAATCATTATTTTTTAATCCTTTTCTGATAGTTTGAACATCTCTGTCATATCTAATTCTCATTCTAATTGCTTTATCTCTTGACAGAAGGCTGTCTATTCTTGTTACTTTTAATATATGCCCTATATTTTTTATAATTAAATGTTAGACACTTTGTAGAAGATACTTTGGAGACGGAAGGAACCAGTATTTATTCCTACAAATGAGCATCTATCTTCTGCTATGAAGTGATTAGAATGGGATTATGAGCCAATCTAGTCAGGAATTGAGCGGATCTGGGGTTTTGTTGTTGCTAGTTAACCTGAAATCCAGCATATCTCAGTTTTCACATTCCTCTAGCAGTAGACTGGTGTCACTTTGGGTTCAGAGTGAGGACTAGAGTGCCAAATGGTTTTTCTCCATGTTCTTGATTTCCCATCAGCTTTCAGCATAGCACAAGACCCACTTGCATGGGATCTGCCCCCATGCTCTGTCTCCCCTTTAGTAATGGACTGCTGCTGCTCATTATTCAGCATCAGGTTCATGGAGAAAGCAGGGAAGTTCTCTCTCGTCCTGGGCCAGTCTCAGTAATAGGTAGGCTTTCCATGCCTGGGTCTTCTCAGCATTTCTACTTCTCCCAACTATGGCAGCAAAACTCTGCCTTGTAATTACAGTCATATTTGGATGGGAGTTTTCTCCTCTCCCCAGAAGTATCAGATCTCTACTTAAATATCTCTAAATATAAGGTCTCTAAATATATGATTCTCGACCCAATCTGAATTCCAGCAGCCCTCCTAGGGGTGGGGAGTTTGAGGGGTTTTCCTCTTTTCTCCAACAGCAACAGGTTTCTGCTCAATTCCTAAGAGATTGTTCCCTGTCCCTCCCAGGAACAGAGAAGTTTCGTTTCTACTTTTCTTCCTGAAACAATACTTGTACATAAAAGAGAGGATTTGCTCCTCCTTCCTGGCCAGGCTTTTTCTTTGCAGGAAAGAAGGGTGCAGGAAAGCAGATTTATACCTGCTGCCCTCCCCCCACCCCCTCACAGCAACCAATCACCCTTCACACCTAAACCATTGAGAGGACTCTCCAGTTGTCTTCCACTCCCCAGATTTTTCTCCTGAGGAACCAGCCAAGGTCCCTGGAGAAGAACTTCTGAGTGAATGTAAACTCCCTTTGTGTCTGTTGCCCTGTTTGTTCCCCCATGAGATCTTTCTAATTGGTGGCTTTCCTGTTGTGTCAGTCTGGCAAGGGTACAGTTATCTGTTATTTAACCAAACCCTAATTTCATTGTTGATGTAAAGGAAGTTTTCAGATATAAGTAAGATCCATAATCAGTTAACTTAAATAAGGGAAAATATCTCAGATAGTCTAGGTGGACTAATTTAATTCATTAGAAGGCCTATTGTCACCAATAGCAGAATTTCCTTCTCTTTATGGCCATCTTATATTTTCACATTTTTAATCCATTCATCCATCAACAGACACTTAGGTTATTACCATATCTTGGCTATTGTGAATAATACAGCAATAGACATAGAAGTGCAGATATCTGAGATAGTGATTTTATTTCCCTGAAATATATACCTAGAAATGGGAATACTATATCATATGACAATTTTATTTTTAGTTTTTTGAGAAATCCAAATATTTTGAAAAATCTATGTTTTCCATAATGGCTATACCAATTTACATTCCCACTAATGGTGTACAAGCGTTCCCTTTTCTCCACACCCCATGGCACTGGATAACTTGTCTATTTGACAACAAACCTTCTATCAGGCATGAAGAGACATCTCATTGTGATTTTGATTAACATTTCCCTGATGATTAGTGATGTTGTAACTTTTCATATAACTGTTGGCCATTTGTGTCTTTTTTTTGGAAAAATGTCCATTCTGGTCCTTTGCCCTGCCATTTGTGACAACATGGATAAAACTAGAGGACATTATGCTAAGTGAAATAAGCCAGACACGCAAAGACAAATATTGTGTGAGATCACTTATAAATGGAATCTAACAAAGTCACAGAAGCAGAGAATAGAATGGTACTTGCCAAAGGCTTGAGTGAAAGAAATGAGGAGGTGTTGATCAAAGGGTATTAACTTTCAGTTATGAGATTCTGGGGACCTAAAGTACAGAGTGGCGACTATAGTTAATAAAACTGTGCTGTATACTCGATACTTGAAATTTGCTGAAAGAGTAAATCTTAAGTATTCTCACCACACACAACACAAAAAAATGGTAACCAGGTGAGGTGATGAATGTGTTAATTACCTTGACCCTAGTTACCATTTCATATTGTATAGATATAGAAAATCATGATGCTATATATCTTAAATATACACAGTATTTATTTGTCAATTATACCTCAATAAATCTTGAGAGGAAACAAAATATTTCTCCCTGGAGACAACAAGTGACTGTGACTTGTGGGTTTCATGCTGACCATGATCTTTTCTTCATGAAGATCTGCATCATGGATTTCAAACTTTCCTAAACAGCTCCCACCATCACCTGACACAATTCCTTGAGATAGGTAGACAGGTGTCAGTCTGGCTTCCCTGGTGGCTCAGACAGCAAAGAATCTGTCAGAAAGTATAAATAGGTATAAAGTATTTATACCTATTGTCTATTTATAAAATATAAATAGACAACTAGATATTGTTCTACTTGTCTTTCTTCTTTAGTTGAGCCTTGACTGATATAGTCCAAGATGTCAATAATCTTACACTCTGATAAGGACACCAACAATAAAAAAGAAATGTATCAAGAAGTGATAAATGATAAGAAGAGAAGTTAAGTAAGGTAAAGGCCTAGATGAGATAGAGAGGCTGCCATCTTAAATAGAAGGTCAAGGAAGTATTCTTGATAATATGATTCTTGGGTAGAACCCTGAATGAAGTGAGGAAGCAAACAAAGTTCTACTTTTATTTGAAAGGGAAGCATGTCTAGAACAGTAAGTGCAAAGCTCATGAGGTGATGGAACACAGTATAGTTGTGGAAAAGAAGAAAGGAAGGGCTGACAAGCAAGCAGCAAAGTGGAAGACAAAGGAGTTAAGATCAGACAGACTGCAAAAGAAAATCATGAAAAGGTCTTAGAGGCTTTAGGTCTCACTCTAACTGATATATTAGACTCTGCAGGGTTGTGGGTAGTGCAGGTTGGAAGTATCTGGATGCCGGGTGGAAAACAGAACATAATGGAGAAGAGTGGAAGCAGGGAGAGCAATTGGGAAGCTATTACAATATTTCAGGAAATGGGTGAGGGAAGTTTGGTCTAGAGTGATACAAAAGGAGGAGGGTAGTCAGATCCCAGTGTATTTTGACAGTAGAAATCAGAGGTTTGCTGAAGGATTTGAATGAAGATTTTGAGAAAAAGCAAAGCAAGGAGAATGACACTATACTTTTGAGCCTCAACTTCACTGCCTTGAGAGTCTTTCTCTGGTTTCCCAAGTACATGCTCTTTAGACAGCAAAGTGATTGTCACACCACCCTATATATGCCTATTTAATTCCTACAATCCACTCAAAGGGCTTCCCTGGTGGCTCAGAAAGAAAAGCGTCTGTCTGCAATGCAGGAGACCTGGGTTAGATCCCTGGGTTGGGACGATCCCCTGGAGAAAGAAATGGCAACCCACTCTAGTACTCTTGCCTGGAAAATCCCATGGACAGAGAAGCCTGGTAGGCTACAGTCCATGGGGTCTCAAAGAATTGGCCACAACTGAGCGACTTCACTTTCACTTTCACTCCACTGAAGATTGCAAGCCTCTCCAGAGAGGACTGTCAATGTCTTGTTCATCACTATATCTCTAGACCTGCTTTAGTACCTTGTAGATACTCAAAAGCATTTATTAAATGAATTATTGGCTTTTTCTTTTATGTTTGCAGTACAGAATTAGGAAATTTTATAACTGTATTAATTTCAACCTATTATTATATTTGATATTAAACATAATCTATTTATCAGATTTCATTTTCATAAATTTGTTAACCACTTATAATTCATTTTCACTGTTTTTTACCCTTTCCTGTATATCTATGGAGGATTTATTGGTTTTTTTCCATAAATTTGGGTGAAATGTTTTTATATATTGAAGATATTTTCTAATCTGTGATACTTGTAGAAATGTTCATTTGTGGTTTGTATTCTCAATTCTCATATTTTTGATGTACAGAAATATATTTTATTTTCATTTTTATGAGGTCAAATTTATTGATAATTTCCCTTAGACTTTCTCTAAAAGTTCTGTTACACCTATGAAGCAAATATATATTCTTTATGTCATTCTTCAGGTCTTTATGGCTATATTTCTTCAATTATCCTTTTTTTCCCTCCTAGGATTTTATATGTAATAGAAAAGTATTTACTAAATTGACCTTTCTCTAAAAATGCAAAGTAATTGCAAAGGTCAGTGAGTTTTAACCTGAGAAATTTCCTTTTGAATCTCTCAAGGCCAGGTGTTATATATTCTGAATTATTTTTTAAATGGTAACTGATATCCTTATTGTTTCCAAAACAATACCAGCTGTCCCTGCAGACAATACTGAAACATGGAATAATAACATTCTTTATTTTAAAAGGTGTATCAATACATATCACATGTCTTTTTGAACTGTTTTACTGAAAGATTTAGAGTCTATGTGCAAATAGCACTTTTTACTTTTTCTAAATAAACTTTCCAGTTCCTAAAGACTCCAAAACTGGTATAGCTAAAAGCAAGAATTTTATTTTGGCATAGCTATGCTTTTTGTGTGTTAGTCACTCATGTCTGACTCTTTTCAACCCCAGGCTCTTTTTGACCAGGCTCCTCTGTCCATGCGATCTTCCAGGCAAGATACTGGAGTAGGTGGTTCATGCTCCAGGGGAATCTTCCTGACCCAGGGATTAAACCCCAGTCTCCCACATTGCAGGCAGGTTCTTTACCATCTGAGCCACCAGGGAAGCCCTAGCTATGCTTTAGGACTAGGCAATTTCTAGGCATTCATAAATGCTCAGCATAGGCTAATTTGATATAATTTTGCTCATTTTACCTATGACCTAAATAAGGTTTAATTCAATTCTTTAATAGCATAACTCTAGTCCACTGAAACATTTTTAATTTAGCA